>NW_022987552.1:1055469-1092969 GCF_902827165.1 Trematomus bernacchii
ATCTCTCTTATCTCTCTCTATATTCTCTCTCTTCTATATCTTCTCTCTCTCTCCTCTATCATCTCTCTATCTCTATCGTCTCTCTCTATCTCTCTCTCTCTAGCTCTCTCGCTCTCTCTTATCTTCTTCTCTCTCCTGTCTCTCTCTCTCTCTCTATCTCTCTCTGTCTCTCTCTCTCTCTCTCTCTCTCTCTCTCTGTCTCTCTCTGTCTCTCTATGTCTGTCTCTCTCTGTCTCTCTCTGTCTCTGTCTCTCTGTCTCTCTGTCTCTCTCTGTCTCTCTCTCTCTCTCTCTCTCTCTCTCTCTCTCTCTCTCTCTCTCTCTCTGTCTCTCTCTGTCTCTCTCTGTCTCTCTATGTCTCTCTCTCTCTGTCTCTCTCTGTCTCTCTCTGTCTTTCTCTGTCTTTCTCTGTCTCTCTCTGTCTCTCTCTCCGTGACGATAACAAATAATAATAAACACATTTGAATAGTGGGGGGGGCCACAAACGGGATTTTGAAAAGCGGGGGGGACATGTCCCCACTGTCCCCAGTGGAAATGACGCCCATGGTTTTAAAGTGAAAAATGATTTTCCTCCTGTAGTTTCTTTGACTGCTGTCAGAGTGTGTGTGCATGAGTGGGGTCCACATACACACACCGTCTGGTTTCTAAGCATAAGAGAGGTCTATATATTTACACTGTTCAGATTTTAGGCACCATTATGAGGGGCCGTACAGGCAAGGGGGGGCCGCGAAACTCGCGGAAGTGATTTCAAAACAAAAGCACTCCTTTGCTTGGAACGTTGATAAGATTATAAACAAGGGGAATTTGGCGATCACAACGAAAACGGCCAAGACACACATTGAGCCCAGAAAATGAATGTTATTAAGGGCTGTAAATATAATAAGTCTATGTCTAAAATGGACAACACTGTTAGGAGATTTAAACTACACAGCGATTCTGCACTGCGGTCACTCAGCCGTCTCTCCACGTTGTTTTTTCAAATCAGCTGCTCTTCATTTTTTTTTTTACAAATATTTTTTACCACAAGTTCTTAATAAAACTGACACTGTTGGACTCGGTATTAGTTTGCCTGCTACTAACAATACATTGAAGTACTTTTACTGTGTATTTTTTGAGAAATACTCTGTCAAAGTCCCCTCCTGAGAAAGCAAGCCACTTCTGCTAAGTTTGATGAGGGAATTCTTTTTTGTTGTCATTAGTTCTTCATGAGATTGATCCTGTTGGACTCAGTACTAGTGAAACCCCCACAAGTACTATGAAGTACTTTTACTGTGTAGTTACTTTATAAACTCTGAATCTTGTGGTGCTTGAAGAAATACAGACTGGTTAAGCCGGCCAGGTTATATATATCCCTTTTTTGCAATATTTATTAAAATGTCACTAGTTATTGAAACAAACCACTATCTGAGGATAATACAAGCAACCATAAAACGCCCTTTATCTAGAGAGCCATTGAAGCCCATGAAGAATTTATCCTTCCACAAATCTTTTCATCTGCTGTATTAATAAAGTTGCCACGTGTTTTCAAATTCAAGTTAAGGCACGATCTGTGCAGAACATGAACCTTTTAACTGCCAGACCAAGAAAAAAGCTGTGGAACAATTATTTGTTTGCATTTTTTTATCAAATGGGCCACAACTAACCACAAACACATTTCTTTTTTTTTGACTGACCACACAGTTTTGTTTTTTTGAGCCTCTACCAACTGGTCGAGCTGGCCTTCTATGGTAAAAGTGCATTTTCAACAATCATCATACAGTACAGTATTTGTATGCATCAAACTCAAATAAAACACAAACTGAAATAAAAAAAAAAAATGTATGTAAAATGAGCAATATATAGATATATTCATAAAAGATAATAAATTATAATTGTAAAAAAAGGAAAAAGTAATGTTAAGTGTTTTTCATAATAAAAAAAAGACTTGCTCATCTTACTGTATATGCTGAATTGGCCTAACAAGAAACCACAGGCCTAACAGCAAATGTCTATATCCTGTGTTGGCCTAACTTGCTCATCTGTGTGCAACTTCGGGCTGAATGCCATGCATGAAAGCTGCTTTATGAATTATTATCACTCTTTCACTCTGAGAATCATAAGGCAGTACTAGATGTAGTAATATTACCACCAATCTAGCCATTTATTTAACATATTTTATTGAAAAACATCTCTGAAACTCTGAAAAAGTCATATTGCTAGTTTACCATAAAAGGTCAATTCGACCGGTTGGCTGAGCATATTTTCAAAAAAAGAATTACACCCTTGTTAAAACTTTTTTTGTGCATCAAGTTATCTGATTATGTTCACTCAGTGCTCTGACACTAACATATGTCAAAATTGATATGGTTACCTTACAAAAGTTGACCAAAAAGAGTGATTTCGTCAGCAGTGATTTTTAGCATGCCAACTTTCTCAGTTGAAGCTAGCTGAAGGGCATTCTGTTCGAACCACAGTGACATCTAGAGGTTGTTTTGTGCATAACATGTCAACCAAATGGTAGAGCTGGTTGAATCAGATGGAGTAAAACTTTTTTATTTATTTTTCAACAAGATATCAAGACACAAAATGAGCTCTACCAAATGGTGGCGCTGGCTGTTAAAGGGTTACAAATATTCTTCATTTGCAGTATTTTATTATAAAAGTGTTCAGAAAGACTGCATCAATGATATGCTATATATATATATAATATGAATATTTGTATTAACTTCAACCAAAGTCAATTTAAATAGCGGGCAAAATGGGTTAATTGCCATGGATGTGGTGTTTGATATAGTTTACGTTCAATTTCAACTATTTTAGGCAGAAAAACGTCTATTGACTAAACGCTTTTTAATAATTTACTATTTAGAAAGGTTTTTGTGAGAAATCATTTCAAAAGTAAACTTTTTTTTTCCTTTTGTATTTAAATTTGAAATGTGTGCACCAAACATTATTAATTTATACATTTTTATCAATTGTTTAAAATTATGAATCCATTTATTTTATTGTATTTCCTTGAGGCTGGGGAAGATATCCAGCATGTAGTTCAACATGCAAATGTTCTAATCAGGGTTCATACACTTTTTCACCAATGCTTCTCCATGACTTCTCCATGACCTATACCTAATTTTCCATGACCAAAAACATTACTCTGTCTCAGCGGTACCACTGAAAATAGTTTATTTTAACATGGAACAGGAAAATAGGGTCTGAAACATGTTGTCCCTATCTAAAACAAATCCAGGCTTACTAGCTTGTACACGCTAAAGCAACTAAAATCTCTCACCAGCAAAATACCTCGTCAGTTAAATGCCATTTTACGTTTCATTACTATACGATACAGTATTTATTATCATCATAGTATTACTATTTTGGCGATTAGATCAAATATAAATTATATTTGATGCAATTTTAGTCACATTTCCATGACTTTTCCAAAACTTTGGGGAAAATATTGTTTTCCATAACTTTTCCAGGACCTGGAATTAGCATTTTGAATTTCCATGACTTTTCCAGGTTTGTAATGACCGTAAGAACCCTGTCTAATACAAGTAAGTATAAGTATAATGGAAAAGTAAATAAAAAAAGTTTCATACTGTAGGAGGATGTGGAATTATTTTCTCTCACCGTACACAATCAAACAATCTATAATTTAGCTCTGGCCTTCACTCAAAAAAAACATTTAGTTGAATTGGACACATTTTTCGAAGCTCTGACATGCAATGACTGGGACTGATGGAAGAATCTGAGAGGAATGAACTAGGAGCAGAGAAATAATCATATTTTAAAAGACAGCAGCCCCATAAGAGGCCAACAAGAGTCACAAGGGTGTGTCACTTTGCTGAAGGATAGACCAGCTATCCAGGCCAGACTCTAAAGACTTTCCATGGTGTAAAATGCTGCTGCTGCAGTACTAGTGCTGATATCATGTCTACCATCCTCTTAAAATACTCTGTCCAACAATATAAGTCTCATGAAGAAAGGTATTTTAACGCTTATTCAAAATAGTAGAGAAACATGCATTCTAGTACTCAGGAGGGGACTTTGACAGAGGATTACTAAAAAAGTACTCAGTAAAAGTAATTCATTTTATTGTTGGTAGCAGTCAAAATAATACCGAGTCCAACAGTGTCAGTTTTATTAAGAACTTGCGGTAAAAAATATTTGTAAAAAAAAAGTGAAGAGCAGCTGATTTGAAAAAACAAAGTGGAGAGACGGCTGAGTGACCGCAGTGCAGAATCGCTGTAGGCTATAGTTTAAATCTCCTAACAATGTTGTCCATTTTAGACATAGACTTATTATATTTACATTACAGCCCTTAATAACATTCATTTTCTGGGCTCAATGTGTGTCTTGGCCGTTTTCGTTGTGATCGCTAAATTCACCTTGTTTCCCCTTGTTTATAATCTTATCAACGTTCCAAGCAAACGAGTGCTTTTGTTTTGAAATGACTTCCGCGAGTTTCGCGGCCCCCCCCCCCCCCCCCCCCCCCCCCCCCCCCCTCGCTACAATGACCATTAGACCATTTATGGCGCATTTCCACCACACGGTCGGCCTCGGCCTCGCTCGGTACTGCTAGGCCACGTTGGGCCTTGTTAGGGCCGGCTCACTTCATGCTGCGCTTCCATTACAGTTTAGGAACTGGGGTAGTTACTATAGTAACGCAGTGTAGGCGGAGCCGTGACGTCATCTTCAATGAGAACCCCAGAAAAACAACACAGCCGTTAGCTGTTAGCACTCAGAGCTATCAGCTCCTCATATATGTTCAGAAACTAGAAAAAAGTTAAACAAGTACAAACCACAGACTGTCTGTGTCATGGCGAATACAGTCGCTGCTTTATTTATGTCTGTATAGGCCGTTGTTGTGAGTGTGGACGGTCGGAGCATATATTGCGTTAGCTTAGCCAATCTCCATTTAGAAAACACGCATTTTAAAAGGTTTTTCGCCTGCCGTCTGTCTGCAGACTTGTCAAAGCATTAATTCATGGTTTTTACTAAGCGGTATCAGTATGTTGTTACTTCGGCATCCTTTTGAAACGTGTATTACAATTAAATCACGGTCAAATATGTCCATCTTGTTGTAGTTGTAGCCCCCTTGCCAGCGATTCTCTCTCTAGTTTAGCAAACTCAGCCCGACTCAGCCCTGTTTGTTGGCCACGATAGAACCACAATTTTGTCGGGCCAGAAAAGAGGTGAAAAAGTACCCCCGGGCCGGAACTAGGCCTAGTGGAAGCGCAACCAAAAACGGGCCCGGCACGACACGGCACGCTTAAACCGCGCGCCGCGCCATGGTGGAAATGCCCCATTAGTAAGGTAAAAAACAAAAAGCAAAAACGCCTCGCAGACACTCTTCCGTTTACGTGTTTAATAAAGAAAAACAAATGGTCCGTAGATACACTGATTCATCTCCCTCCATCATGTTGATTTGAATCAGAAGTTCTGAACATGAGCCCGCCCCGCTCGACCTTCTGAGCCATAGCGCGATAATGACCTGCCTTCCGTTTCAACCATACTCCTTCCGTTTCCACTATACTTTCTCTCACACATACATGTATTCTTCTCTTGCATACATATATTGTCTTCATACATGCATATATTATTTATAATATTAAATGTAAACATTGAATGAATGTGCATGAGAGCAAAATGTATAAATATGAGCATTAAAATATATGAATATGAGAACAAAATGTAAAAATGTGTGAGTGAAAAACGTATAAATGTGTGAGTGACAATGTATGAATGTGTGCATTGAAATATGATGATATGAGAGCAGAATATATGAATGTGTGAGTGTAAATATATATGTGTGTGAGTGAAAATGTATGTATGTAAAAGGAGAATATATGTGTGTAAGAGTGAAAATATATGTATGTAAAAGGAGAATGTATGTGTGTAAGAGTGAAAATATATGTATGGAAAGGACCAGTATGAATTACGGCCTGTACGGCCCCTCATACACCATTGGGGTCACACACACACACACACACACACACACACACACACACACACACACACACACACACACACACACACACACACACACACACACACACACACACACACACACACACACACACACACACACACACACACACACACACACACACACACACACACACACACACACACACATTGACAGCAGATTTGTATTCTATTTTCTTTGGGTAAATAAATATTTTATTGATCTTCCCATCATCGTCTTTATATTCAGACATTACGAGTTGTTTTCACCGGAGGCCGCGCTGACGCCTCCACGGAGAGCGTGTCTCACAGTTGTGCAATAGCTCCCTGTCCTTATCGCTGGTGGTGTGTGTGTGTGTGTGTGTGTGTGTGTGTGTGTGTGTGTGTGTGTGTGTGTGTGTGTGTGTGTGTGTGTGGGGGGGGTGTGCGTGTGTGTGTGTGTGTGTGTGTGTGTGTGTGGTGTGTGGTGTGTGTGTGGTTGGGATGTGCTTAAGTACATGTTTTTTATAATGATGTGTAACTTTGATCAGATCAAATGAAGACACGTCATCAGTTGCATAATCAGCAGAAACTACGGAAAGAGTTTGTTTTCAACAAGGGTGTAACTTTGGTTTGAGAAGTGGGGGGGCACAAAACAGGGGTCCTCCACAATGAAACATTTTCTCTATTTAATTCCATTTCCTGCCTTTCTACAAATACATTAGGGACTATGGTGTTAACAAGGCCAAGAGAAGTGTGTGGTGTATATGATGAGAGTGCAGATTGATCTAGTGTCCTCTCCATGTGAACCTGATGTGTTTCTTTACATTGAAGCTAAAGCATCAATCTGGTGCACTTTGAGGGCCACATGAAGAGATGTATGGATACAGCTCTCAACACTCAGATGAAACAGAACTGTATATATTTCAATCATCAAAAAACCATTAGAATATGCTCACAAGCAATAACACATATTTGATCACCTCCTCTCTCCTCTCTGTATCTCACCTAGTCTGCATCCTTTCTTTTTATTGATGCATATGTTACTAATCACTCCCCTTTCAAACTGTGTCTTTTATTTTGTTACTGACCTATAGCACACAGTGGAATGATTTATTAACTTGTTTGTTACAACTAGGCCTATATTAAATAGATGGAGATATTAGTTTACAAAGATGAGCAAAGCGTTTGAGAGCCACTGAGATAACTTAGACTAAAGTTTACAATCTAATCCCTCAGAGAGTCCTTTAGCTCAGGGGTTCCCAACCTTTATTGTGCCAAGGACCGGTAGATACATTAAAAAAAAATCGCGGACCAGTTGTCAATTTTAACTGATTTTAATATTTACTCACCACCACCAGGTAGCAACAGAGGCTAATTGTATGTAACAGCCTGAACAAATACTAGAACAATATGCATCCAAAACATATTAACAAAGTTTAAAAAAGAACCGGTGTTGTTTTTTGGTTTTTCGGAAAACCAAATAACCGACGTTATTCAGTTTTTAAACCAAAACGGGAAAACAGATAAATCAACGTTTTGGTTTTGTTTATATGATTTACGGATAATCAGTGAATGCTGGGTAAACGAGGAGAAGGCGCATTATGAAGGCGATGTCCGGTCGCCAGGGTGTGTGTGTGTGTGTGTGTGTGTGTGTGTGTGTGTGTGTGTGGTGTGTGTGGTGTGTGTGTGTGTGTGTGTGTGTGTGTGTGGTGTGTGTGTGTGTGTGTGTGTGTGTGTGTGTGTGTGTGTGTGTGACACTGGCATTTGTTTCAGAAGATATTATGATAGTGTGTCGTTCGTTCCGGTGCACTCCGACAGCATTTAGCACTACATCGAGATTAAACTAATTTATTTTGGGAACAGCCGCATATATGCCGGTGTCGGACAGACACAAACACACCGAACACACAGAGCTGAGCTGAGCAGAGCACATACACACACACAGCATGCGCCTTGGTGACTGACTGGACATCTCCTTCATAAAACTAATAACAGGGGGAGTAATCGGGCAGTTCGATGTGTGTAGATGTGTGTGTGGTTAACACGGAGCAGCCTGCAGTCACTCTTAAACTGTTCTGATTAAGTTAAACACAGCGAAGGCGGTGCGTAAAAAGGCACAGCTCTTTACCGAGTACGTCCCGCTGCCTCCTGATGCTGCAGCCATTTCATGAAGTGAAGGAGGGTTTCCTTCTATAAAACAGCTGTGGGCAGCAGATACCGTGAGAGTCCCGGACATTAATTCATAGATCAAGGCAGACTGGTTTACTCTCCTGTTTTGCCAATCCGGTGCTTAAACAAATAGCTCTACCCCTGGCCGACATGTCCTTAAAATGAAGTCCGAGTTTGAAATATATCTCAAATAATGTATGCACCACCATTTCCCCACATAAACATAACCGTCTGCAATCAAACGGTTGTCTCCTGTGCGCTCCTCTTCCTACTTGGCGCACCGGTAACATGCTCGTGCGCACAAGAGGCTGAGACCTTAGGCTGAGCCGCCGAATCCCTCGGAACATCATAAAAGCCATTTTCAACGGTTTTCTGGTGAAAGATTAACTAGCTACTGGATTAAATAATATGACTGGTGGCATAGGTGCGAAAATTAAACACTTTTTGAAAAAAATATTATGATAAAATATTTTTATATATTTATAATTCTGCAAATATTACGATCAACTCACAGCTATTTTGCGGCCCGGCAGTAACACCTCCGCGGCCCGGTACAGGTCCGCGGACCGGGGGTTGGGAACCCCTGCTTTAGCTCACTGAGCGGACGTGATCTCTCTCAGTCCCCCAGGAGAGAGCTCTCCCTCTCCTTACTGTTGAGACAACTTAGACTCTCTGTTAGCTCAGAGCTAGCACCAGATGCTAACAACAACCCCCGTAACTGTCTCTCTCTCTCTCTCTCTCTCTCTCTCTCTCTCTCTCTCTCTCTCTCTCTCTCTCTCTCTCTCTCTCTCTCTCTCTCTCTCTCTCTCTCTCTCTCTCTCTCTCTCTCTCTCTCTGACTATAACAAATAATAATAAACACATTTGAATAGTGGGGGGGACACAAACGGGATTTTGAAAAGCGGGGGGGACATGTCCCCACTGTCCCCAGTGGAAATTACACCCATGGTTTTAAAGTGAAAAATGACTGCTGTCAGAGTGTGTGTGCATACACCGTCTGGTTTCTACGCATAAGTGGGGTCCATATATTTACACTGTTCAGATTTTAGGCACCATTGGGGTCACACACACACACACACACACACACACACACACACACACACACACACACACACACACACACACATTGACAGCAGATTTGTATTCTATTTTCTTTGGGTAAATAAATCATCGTCTTTATATTCAGACATTAAGAGTTGTTTTCACCGGAGGCCGCACTGATGCCTCCACGGAGAGCGTGTCTTTAGAGAGCGTGTCTCACAGTTGTGCAATAGCTCCCTGTCCTTATCGCTGGTGGTGTGTGTGTGTGTGTGTGTGTGTATGATAAAATATTTTTATATATTTATAATTCTGCAAATATTACGATCAACTCACAGCTATTTTGCGGCCCGGCAGTAACACCTCCGCGGCCCGGTACAGGTCCGCGGACCGGGGGTTGGGAACCCCTGCTTTAGCTCACTGAGCGGACGTGATCTCTCTCAGTCCCCCAGGAGAGAGCTCTCCCTCTCCTTACTGTTGAGACAGCTTAGAATCTCTGTTAGCTCAGAGCTAGCACCAGATGCTAACAACAACCCCCGTAACTGGTGTGCTGTCTCTCTCTCAAATCAAATCAAATCAAGTTTTATTTATAAAGCACATTTAATAGCGATTTTTGGTCAAGCCAAAGTGCTGTACATGCAATAAAAACACATTACTACAATCACAATAAAAGACAATAAATTACAACAGATATATATAAAAATTAAAAATAAAACACAAGGAAAAGTCAGGAGTCGTACTCCGCTCTAACTAGAAGGCCAAAGAGAAGAAGTGTGTTTTTAGTGTAGATTTAAAAACCCCTAGGGTCTGGGCCGACCTCACATGGAGGGGCAGAGTGTTCCAGAGCCTAGGGCCAGCTGCTGCGAAGGCTCGGTGCCCTCGGGTTTTAAGCCTGGTCTTGGGCACTACCAGCAGCAGCTGGTCAGCAGACCTTAAAGCTCTGGCTGGGGTGTAGCGCTGGAGGAGTTCAGCTATATAGGCCGGAGCCAGCCCATTTAGTGCTTTAAAAACAAATAAAAGGATTTTAAAATCAATTCTGAACCGAACTGGAAGCCAGTGCAGTGAGGCCAGAATTGGGGTGATGTGGTCACGCTTTTTGTGGCCAGTCAGCAAATGTGCAGCTGCGTTTTGGACTAGCTGCAGGCGTTTAATTGAGGCCTGGTCCATACCCACATACAGAGCGTTGCAATAGTCCAGTCTTGAGGTAACAAAGGCGTTAATAACCCTTTCTAAGTCATTAAAAGATAAATACGACTTGGTTTTGGCCAATAGTCTTATTTTAAAAAGGCAGGATTTGACTACAGTGCTGACCTGCTTGTCGAATTTAAAAGTGCTAGTGAAGGTCACTCCAAGGTTCATGACAGAGGGGAGGATGTTTTTTTTGAGAGAGGCCAGAATATCAACCGGAGAGGCTGGAGGTTGGGGTCCAAAAAAGATGACCTCAGTCTTGCTCTCGTTGAGGTTGAGAAGGTTTTGGCTCAGCCAGGATTTTATCTCTGTTAAGCAGTCCATCAACTGCTGTAGTGAGTGTTTGACATTTGCTTTGAGAGGCAGATATATCTGTACATCGTCGGCGTAGCAGTGGAAGGGAATATTATGTTTTGTGAGAATTGAACCTAGGGGCAGTATGTACAGTAGAAAAAGGATGGGGCCCAGAATCGAGCCTTGGGGAACCCCACAGGTAAGAGGGGCTTTGGCAGAGGAGAAGGCACCTAGCTGTACCGAGAAGCTACGGTCTGTCAGGTAGGACCTGAACCATGCAAGGGCAGAGCCTGTGATGCCAGCGGACTGTTCAAGCCGTGACAACAGGATGCTATGGTCCACAGTGTCAAATGCAGCTGTCAGGTCTAACAGCACCAAGACAGCTGGGCTACCTGAGTCGGTGGCTAGGAGCAGATCATTAAAAACTCTTAAAAGGGCTGTTTCAGTGCTGTGCATGGGTTTGAAGCCAGACTGAAACTTTTCATGGATGCCATACATGGTTAAAAAAGACTGCAGCTGGGCGTAGACTACTCGCTCCAGGACTTTAGATAAAAAAGGTAGCTGGGAGATGGGCCTAAAATTTGCGAGAATGGAGGGGTCGAGATTTTTCTTTTTAAGTAGTGGCTTAACCACGGCATGTTTGAAGGCAGCTGGGACACATCCTGAGCTAAGAGAGGTGTTTATAAGTAATAAAACACTCGCTCCAACTGATTCAAAAACATCTCTTAGAAGGCGAGAGGGAATGCTGTCTGAGGTGCAGTTTGTCGGCCGCAGGTGCTTGACTACATCCGAGAGAGAAGAGAGGGATACAGGGTCAAAGTGGTCGAGGACAGCAGGGCACAGAAAAGGAGCAGGATCTGGGGTAGCACTAGTGTGGGCTAGCCTAAGAGCAGATACCTTTTCAATAAAAAATGTAAGAAACTTATCACAGAGAGTAGTCGATGGGACAATAGAAGAAACATCACAGGGATTAATGATAGAGTTGAGGACATTAAAAAGAACCTGAGGTTTATGGCTGTTTTTGGAGATGAACAGAGAAATGTGCTCTGTTTTGGCTGCTTTGACTGCCGTCTGGTAGTCAGAAAGGCAAGCACGAAGGATTTCTAAGGAGACATGGAGATTATCCTTTTTCCATTTTCTCTCTGCACACCTGGAAGCGCGTCTGAGCGCACGAGTACAGTCATTGAGCCACGGCTCTGAGAGAACTTTGGTGCGTCTAAGCGTAAAAGGAGCAACAGAATCCAGTATTAGTGTGCATGTCGAGTCAAACATGGAGATAAGCTCATCAGCATTAAAAGCACAGTTCACATCTAATTTACAGATCGGAGAAGCATTAAAAGCATCAGAGAACTGTGAGGCAGTTAAGGGGTTAATCGAACGCAGACGACGCGCCGGGGCACGTGATTCGACTCCTGCGGAAGGGATGGAGGTTGTAAACAGAACCGGTAAATGGTCTGAGATACGCGTTGCTGCACATATTTCATCCACAGATACAGACAGTCCAAACGATAATACTAAGTCCAAAGTGTGTCCTTTTTGTGTGTTGGGCCAGCCACGGACTGAACGAGACCAAAAGAATCAAGGAGATTTAAGAAAGTCCCTAACCAGAGGTTTGGACTCGCAACACACATGGACATTGAAGTCTCCGGAGATCAAAACACGATCATATTTCACCATGATCCCGGACAGAAAGTCAGAAAAGTCATTTATGAAATCCTTATTGCACTTTGGCGGACGATACACGACTGCGCAGAGTATAGGCGAGGCCGGGTTCAGTTCAAAAAGCTGCAACTCAAAGCTAGCATAGCTAGTTACAGGGTGAAGCAATCGGCATTGGAGGCTAGCTCTAAACACTGATGCTATGCCCCCACCATGGCCGGTGGCACGGGGGGAGCTGAAGAATGTACAGTCAGGAGGAAGAAGTTCAGAGAACGGTGTATACTCGCCAGCGTGGACCCAGGTCTCCGTCAGGAACATAAAATCCAGTTCACGAGAGGTGAAGAAGTCGTTTAGCAGGAACGTTTTGTTTGCTATCGACCTAGTATTTAGCAAAGCCATGCAAAGTTTTCGCTCCGGGCTTGCCGAAGGTGTAGTGCGTCTCAGCTGACGAAGATGTGCGTGTTGAACGCCGCGCGGGAGCAGTCAGTCGGGCAGGAGGAGCTGCCAGCGGGCCCAGCAGAGTCCGCAGCTCCGGAAAAACAGGGCGAATCCACCGATCCCTCACATGGCGTGCAGCGGGAGGGCCATGACATCCGAGGCGTGGATAAGTCCCAGAAGAAGCTGTCAGGTGTGCCTTAAGATGGTCCAGTGCACCACCACGCTTTCCCCGTCGTCTAAAGCGCTTTCGGCGAGGCAGGATGCAGTGTGACCGGCGCAGGTAGGTGGGAATATTCGACAGTAGAGGGGGGGGGGGACGATTTATGGTTGCCAGATGTAGGTTTGGGCAGCAATATCAACTCCAGTGAGGGTCTGAGGTGGAGGAGAGCTTGGCGATCGTAAACGAGCAGAGCAGAGACATTCTGACAAACATAAAACAAAAACAGGACAGCTAAAGGTAGAGAGCTGAGCGAGCGGCGAGCCGACACAGGCGCCATCTTGAATCACGTCAGAATCACAATCCTCTCTCTCTCTCTGTCTCTGTCTCTCTCTCTGTCTGTCTCTCTCTCTCTCTCTCTCTGTCTCTCTCTGTGTCTCTCTCTGTCTCTCTCTCTCTGTCTCTCTCTCTCTCTCTCTCTCTCTCTGTCTCTCTCTGTCTCTCTCTCTGTCTCTCTCTCTCTGTCTCTCTCTCTCTGTCTCTCTCTGTCTCTCTCTCTGTGACTATAACAAATAATAATAAACACATTTGAAAAGTGGGGGGGACACAAACGGGATTTTGAGAAGCGGGGGGGACATGTCCCCACTGTCCCCAGTGGAAATTACGCCCATGGTTTTAAAGTGAAAAATGATTTTCCTTCTGTGGTTTCTTTGACTGCTGTCAGAGTGTGTGTGCATGAGTGGGGTCCACATACACACACCGTCTGGTTTCTACGCATAAGTGGGGTCCATATATTTACACTGTTCAGATTTTAGGCACCATTGGTGTCACACCCACACACACACACACACACCACCAGCGATAAGGACAGGGAGCTATTGCACAACTGTGAGACACGCTCTCTGTGGAGGCGTCAGCGCGGCCTCCACAGAGAGCGTTTCTTTAGAGAGCGTGTCTCACAGTTGTGCAATAGCTCCCTGTCCTTATCGCTGGTGGTGTGTGTGTGTGGTGTGTGTGTGTGTGTGTGTGTGTGTGTGTGTTGTGTGGTGTGTGTGTGTGTGTGTGTGTGTGTGTGTGTGTGTGTGTGTGTGTGTGTGTGTGTGTGTGTGTGTGTGTGTGTGTGTGTGTGTGTGTGTGTGTGTGTGTGCGTGGTTGGGATGTGCTTAAGTACATGTTTTTTTATAATGATGTGTAACTTTGATCAGATCAAATGAAGACACGTCATCAGTTGCATAATCAGAAGAAACTACGGAAAGAGTTTGTTTTCAACAAGGGTGTAACTTTGGTTTGAGAAGTGGGGGGGCACAAAACAGGGGTCCTCCACAATGAAACATTTTCTCTATTTAATTCCATTTCCTGCCTTTCTACAAATACATTAGGGACTATGGTGTTAACAAGGCCAAGAGAAGTGTGTGGTGTATATGATGAGAGTGCAGATTGATCTAGTGTCCTCTCCATGTGAACCTGATGTGTTTCTTTACATTGAAGCTAAAGCATCAATCTGGTGCACTTTGAGGGCCACATGAAGAGATGTATGGATACAGCTCTCAACACTCAGATGAAACAGAACTGTATATATTTCAATCATCAAAAAACCATTAGAATATGCTCACAAGCAATAACACATATTTGATCACCTCCTCTCTCCTCTCTGTATCTCACCTAGTCTGCATCCTTTCTTTTTATTGATGCATATGTTACTAATCACTCCCCTTTCAAACTGTGTCTTTTATTTTGTTACTGACCTATAGCACACAGTGGAATGATTTATTAACTTGTTTGTTACAACTAGGCCTATATTAAATAGATGGAGATATTAGTTTACAAAGATGAGCAAAGCGTTTGAGAGCCACTGAGATAACTTAGACTAAAGTTTACAATCTAATCCCTCAGAGAGTCCTTTAGCTCAGGGGTTCCCAACCTTTATTGTGCCAAGGACCGGTAGATACATTAAAAAAAAATCGCGGACCGGTTGTCAATTTTAACTGATTTTAATATTTACTCACCACCAGCAGGTAGCAACAGAGGCTAATTGTATGTAACAGCCTGAACAAATACTAGAACAATATGCATCCAAAACATATTAACAAAGTTTAAAAAAGAACCGGTGTTGTTTTTTGGTTTTTCGGAAAACCAAATAACCGACGTTATTCAGTTTTTAAACCAAAACGGGAAAACAGATAAATCAACGTTTTGGTTTTGTTTGTATGATTTACGGATAATCAGTGAATGCTGGGTAAACGAGGAGAAGGCGCATTATGAAGGCGATGTCCGGTCGCCAGGGTGTGTGTGTGTGTGTGTGTGTGTGTGTGTGTGTGTGTGTGTGTGTGTGTGTGTGTGTGTGTGTGTGTGTGTGTGTGTGTGTGTGTGTGTGTGTGTGTGTGTGTGTGTGTGTGTGTGACACTGGCATTTGTTTTCAGAAGATATTATGATAGTGTGTCGTTCGTTCCGGTGCACTCCGACAGCATTTAGCACTACATCGAGATTAAACTAATTTATTTTGGGAACAGCCGCATATATGCCGGTGTCAGACAGACACAAACACACCGAACACACAGAGCTGAGCTGAGCAGAGCACATACACACACACAGCATGCGCCTTGGTGACTGACTGGACATCTCCTTCATAAAACTAATAACAGGGGGAGTAATCGGGCAGTTCGATGTGTGTAGATGTGTGTGTGGTTAACACGGAGCAGCCTGCAGTCACTCTTAAACTGTTCTGATTAAGTTAAACACAGCGAAGGCGGTGCGTAAAAAGGCACAGCTCTTTACCGAGTACGTCCCGCTGCCTCCTGATGCTGCAGCCATTTCATGAAGTGAAGGAGGGTTTCCTTCTATAAAACAGCTGCGGGCAGCAGATACCGTGAGAGTCCCGGACATTAATTCATAGATCAAGGCAGACTGGTTTACTCTCCTGTTTTGCCAATCCGGTGCTTAAACAAATAGCTCTACCCCTGGCCGACATGTCCTTAAAATGAAGTCCGAGTTTGAAATATATCTGAAATAATGTATGCACCACCATTTCCCCACATAAACATAACCGTCTGCAATCAAACGGTTGTCTCCTGTGCGCTCCTCTTCCTACTTGGCGCACCGGTAACATGCTCGTGCGCACAAGAGGCTGAGACCTTAGGCTGAGCCGCCGAATCCCTCGGAACATCATAAAAGCCATTTTCAACGGTTTTCTGGTGAAAGATTAACTAGCTACTGGACTAAATAATATGACTGGTGGCATAGGTGCGAAAATTAAACACTTTTTGAAAAAGATATTATGATAAAATATTTTTATATATTTATAATACTGCAAATATTACGATCAACTCACAGCTATTTTGCGGCCCGGCAGTAACACCTCCGCGGCCCGGTACAGGTCCGCGGACCGGGGGTTGGGAACCCCTGCTTTAGCTCACTGAGCGGACGTGATCTCTCTCAGTCCCCCAGGAGAGAGCTCTCCCTCTCCTTACTGTTGAGACAGCTTAGAATCTCCGTTAGCTCAGAGCTAGCACCAGATGCTAACAACAACCCCCGTAATTCTCCATGTCTCTCTCTCTCTGTCTCTCTCTCTTTCTATCTCTCTCACACAAAATACGCTCGTGCCACACACACACAGATGCTCCTCCGTGACGAGGACCGCTTGCGTAAAAAATAATAATAAACACATTTAAAAAGTGGGGGGGACACAAATGGGATTTTGAAAGAAATTACGCCCGTGTGTGTGTGTGTGTGTTTGTTTGTGTGTGTGTGTGTGGCCCTGCAGTCAGTCTCTGGGTGTTGTTCCACCCCGCAAACCAGATCCCTTTTTCACACACACACACACAGACACACACCCACACACACACACACACACATACATACACACTCACGAACACACACACACACTCACAATCACCTACATACACACACACACACACTCACACAACACATACACACACACACACACACACACACACACAGAAGTCTCTGTAGGCGTAAAAATGCATCAGTGTGTAATTTCCTTTGTTCAGCTCTGTGTAACACAGCAGTCAGATTCTAATTTAGACTTCATTATCAGCAGTTGTACTTGTATTACTAAATGTGTATTTTCCAAAGCTTATTACATAATGTCGTTATATATCAAATAAAAGTGATGTAAAAGTTAAATGTTAAAATACATATTTCTATAGTGGACCCTGAAGGCAGCATCTCCCTGGTCCAATAGGAACTCTCCATTAGATTTTGAAGTAAGAAGCCTGAAACGCCTCCATTGGACTCCTCTGTTTACTTCCTGAACATGATGACATCACTATGGAATACTCACGCTCCTATTGGCTTGCGCTCCAACACATTGCTATACACCTGAACATCAGCAGGAGAGGACTCTTTAAAGTAGAGACACTACATACTGATATACACCTGAACATCAGCAGGAGAGGACTCTTTAAAGTAGAGACACTACATACTGATATACACCTGAACATCAGCAGGAGAGGACTCTTTAAAGTAGAGACACTACATACTGATATACACCTGAACATCAGCACGAGAGGACTCTTTAAAGTAGATACACTACATACTGATATACACCTGAACATCAGCAGGAGAGGACTCTTTAAAGTAGAGACACTACATACTGATATACACCTGAACATCAGCAGGAGAGGACTCTTTAAAGTAGAGACACTACATACTGATATACACCTGAACATCAGCAGGAGAGGACTCTTTAAAGTAGATACACTACATACTGATATACACCTGAACATCAGCAGGAGAGGACTCTTTAAAGTAGAGACACTACATACTGATACACACCTGAACATCAGCAGGAGAGGACTCTTTAAAGTAGAGACACTACATACTGATATACACCTGAACATCAGCAGGAGAGGACTCTTTAAAGTAGAGACACTACATACTGATATACGCCTGAACATCAGCAGGAGAGGACTCTTTAAAGTAGAGACACGACATCCTCCTCGTTTGCAGGCAGATCCCATGAATAGTCAGTAAGCTCAATATATTTCCATAATGAATCTTACTTTCATGCCAGTATTTTCTTTTTACTTAATCAGAGTAGGCGTCATCATTTCCAAGTTGGCTGCAGGGATTCAGAGTGAGGGCACAAATGGATTCATACGTTTCTGTCCACGATGCAAATCAGCGGGGAGACGAGATAATGAAGCCCCCGATGAGAGGAGCCTGCCAAGCTGCTAAGAGCTGATACACCGATCAGTGCGCATCATGAAAATATTGATCAGGCATCATCCAAATGAGGCTAGCCAAAAGAAGCATGAGTGTAACATAGTGATGTCACTGTGTTCAGTAAGTAAACAAATGAGTCTAATGGAGGCCTTTCAGGAAGGGGGGGGGCGAAAAGCACAGAGATGTTAGTCTTTGCAGACCAGTTACATGAATACAAACCTATATAACTACAGGAGAGGGAAACCCCCCAAAAGCACAATAGGGTCTCTTTAATGTGTCTAAACCTTCTACACAAATGTGTGTGCTTCTTATCTGCTCGCCCCTTAAATCATATTGAGCTATAACTCAGAGAAACTAGCCAATAAGAATGTAAACCACACAGCATTAATATATATATTATATGTCCCGTTTTACATTCACCTCGTTTTACTTCCAACGTCTCGCTAAAAATGCGATGGCCAGAAGAAGGTAGAAGACGTGGAGCCGTGGATTTGTGCCAGTTTGTCCTTTGCATCGAGTCCTCTAGGGCGGGGGGGTCAAACTCAATTTCATCGTGGGCCACATCGGCATTATGGTTGCACTCAAAGGGCCGGTCGTAACTTTCAATCTCAATCTTTATTTATTTATATTGCACATTTAAAACAACCTCAGTTGACCAAAGTGCTGCACAGGGAACAAATATAAAATAACACAATAGGAGTAAAATAATAAAACAATAATACAAAGCACAATAACTAGAAACATATAAAAACACATACAAATATCAAAATGTTATGTTCAACTAGTATTAAAAGCCAGTTCAAAACTTTAAGACTATATATAAATACATATTTAAATATATCATATATATATAAAATAATGTATTATATTACATTATTGCCTCTGCATTGGATTATTATTGGATAGGCTAATAACTTCATAATTAACTACGTCTGAAAAGCAGAAGTCTCAGGCAAAAAATTGCAAGTCTCTTCAGTGTCACAAAATGAGATGCATTGTGGGACATGTAGTTTATGGACAACGCGCCTCTGTAAAGCGGCATTCAACCGTATAATAAACATATTATATTCTTTGCAAGCTCTTGCGGGGCCACATGAAATATAGTCGCGGGCTGGATTCGGCCCCCGGGCCTTTAGTTTGACACCGCTGCTCTAAGGGGACAAGTGCATGCTGTATTTTTCAATAAGATAAACAGATTCAACAAAGATGGAAACATTGGCAAATCTTTTCCACATACTGCACTTGGTGTTGAGCCACACAGGGCCTGGGAATGCAGTCATCTTAAAATAAACATCCAGATTGTGTCTCAATGTAAGTTTGGCTCGGTCATCCACAGTGACTGGATGTCAGCTCAAACTGATCCGTGTCATATCGGCCTGAATTATTCCTCTGTTGCTCAGCTGAATACGTGCCTGAGGTTTTCTATATGGTGTCATACCTTCAGAGCTGCTGGTGTTAACCTCATTCTCATCGAAACACTTCTCCTTCAGTTCTCAGAAGAAAAACACTGGAGGTGAAATGAGGAATCAGAAAACATCTTGCCACGTTCAACTTCCCCTCTTCTGTCGCTTATCAAGATCTGCTGTTATCATCATCGGTACTGAGTTCTAGTTAAAGAAGCAGCAGTCGACAGCCAGAGACCGAGAGAGAAGCACGATGTCTGAATTCAGAAGGATCATGATGTCTTCATTCCTGATGCTGCTGCTCCACTTTCCAGGTGAGGATGCAGAGAACACACACTGTTTACGACTGTTAATGAAAGCTAGTGAGGGCGTCTTTCAATTGAAATCGATGTATCCTTGGGCAAGATGCTTAACCCCAAGTCGCTCCCAATGGGGAACGGTGTGTGAATGATACCTTCTGTCGTGGAGTTTGAATCAGTTTCTACATTTAATATCCACTTTCCTCTATCGGGGTTGTGGGTTATGACGCGCCTCTCTTTGCTTCCAAACTAACTTTGCAGAGATTGTTGTAGTGTTAAATCACATCAGGTTTATTCTTTGATCAAGGCGACATACAAACATGAAGACAAACATCCTCGCTTCAAAGTAACTAAAAGTTCTCCGTATCAAAAAAGAACAAAAAGAACAAAAAGAACACGGTCAAAAGACTCTACCGCTTCCTGTCTAATCACACCCTCAGCTGTGAACCAAGGTCATGCCATATATAGACATATAGACATATAGACATGCACGTCATATCTGACAGCAAATAAGTGAGACTTAAACTAACATCTTTTAAAGCGTAGTGTGACTCACAAAAATAAATAGTTAAGAGTTTCCTCTAAAGCCTTTTAGTAATAAGACAAACAATCAAACCATAATGATGAAAGGGAAATGGCTCTAACCCCTTCATTGAGCAAGGGGCACATTGCTCTGTATGCATTGGGTGTGAATGGGTGACTTGTTGTATGTAAAGCACTTTGAGGGGGTGAAAGACTGGATGAAGCGCTTTATAAATACAGTCCATTTACCATTTACCAATTACATGAAATAAAACAGCTTTAATATCACTAACGGTACTTTACTACGTACTGTTCCTTTAACTGAGAATGATGAGTTGTGTTTGTAACGTGGTGACTTTAGTGAACTCTTGGTCACTAAAACCCACATAGCAATACTCTTTAAAGTGATCGTCACACTCACTATGAACACTTCAGTTAGTTATGTGGATCTGTAATTAACTCTGGTTTGAATGTGTTGTTAAATGATTCATTAAACAGATCAACCAGAACTCTAACTCTTTACCTTTTTATATAATAAATCATTATTCTGTCAGCATTTATGACGTCTATATTTATTTCTGCTTTTTTTCCCCAACACCTGCAGATTTGAAAGGTTACTCCCTCACTGTCAGACCTGGAGATGAAGTCACTTTGCCTTTTGACAATGTGATAGATGATCAGGATAAGTGTGAGAGTACTGAGTGGAGCTTCAGACATTCAAGAAGCTCAGGAGTGACGCTGTTTAAAGATGGACAGATTCACAAAGAAGCCAAAGCTAAATCAGACAGACTGAGAGTTACACAGAATTGTTCTCTGGTTATAAAGAAGGTCACAGAGGAGGATGCTGGTCTTTACGGCTGCAGACAGTTCAGATCAGGAGAACAACAAGGTTCAGCCTCTGTGGTTTATCTGCGTGTTGTTACCAGTGAGTATTTACATCATGATGTTTTAAACTGTCTCTATAGAGCAATATACTAAATCATTACAATAATTATGATTACAGTGATGAAGTTAATGTTACTCTTGTTGTCTTTCTCTCACAATATCTCCATCTTCAGTGACTGAACATCAGGACAATGATGAGGTGACGTTAAACTGCTCTGTGGAGACATTTGGACGGTGTGATCAAACAGTGAAGTGGCTGCTTCAGGGTCAAGATGTGGTTAAAGATCACAGAGAGATAAAGACATCACAGTCTTCCTGCTCTGCCTCTGTGACATTTCTGACTTCTCTCTTTAGTTACACATCAAGGTCTGAGTTGTTTACTTGTAAAGTAACTGATGAGCTCACAGGAGACGTACAGGTGTTTCCCTTCAGCGATCAGTCCTCAGGTGAGAACATGTTATGCTGTTTCAAATCACTTCTAACAGTCTTGTTATAAGAATATATTGAAACAACACATTTACAACATCTCACATTTATCAGGGATTTAATGAGTTTCTGAAATGTGAAGTGACAGATGGTTATGATAAAAAAGAGAAGCTCTTAATTGAGAAACCAGGTTAGAATATAATGAGTTGTTTAAAATCACTTATCACACATTTAATCACAGATAATGCTTTTGGGATTTGAGGTTTTGACGTCACATCATTTTGTCATTTGATTTATGGAGAAAACATTTTTTTTTTAACTACAGTTTTTTGCATGATGTTGTTTTATTCCTTAAGGAGATGCTACAACAACTGGAACACCAACAATTCATGAATGGACATCTGAAAACAACAACAAAGAAAAAGGACCAGGTAGTGACTGAAGAGAAGAAATACATTTAACAGCTAAAAACCTCTGACTATATTTCACACTTGGGACTTCTCTCTTTCCAGCTGTGTGGTGGGTCATCATGGTGTCTGTGGGGTTAGCAGCTCTCATCATCACCGTGGTTACAGTCCTCATCTGGACCAGAGCTAAAGGTGAGGGTTCATAGATTCAAGAGAAAAGAAAAACTAAACCGTGGAAGCTGAAGTCAACATGTTTGTCTTTTTGGTTTTTTTCAGGGGACAAAAAACGGATGACAAAAAATCTCGTGAGTTTAAATATAAAATAATAGCTTGTAATATTTATTATTTTCATTTAACTGTGATTATAAGACAGGCAGAAGATTCAACAAAGGAGTAAAGTGTGCATGTTGTGTTGAAATGAAGTATCTCTGTGGTTCCCTTGAGCAAGGCACTAAAGGAAGTACTGAGATATTGTACTTCAATAAAAGTAGCAATACTACAATGTAGAAATACTCTAATATATAAATATGATTAATAATACAAATATACCTAAATTGAAAGTACTGATTATGCAGAATGTAATAATATAATATATGATTATAATAAGTGATGTTTTAATGTGTATCACTTCCATTTGCAAAGTATGGTTTATTAAAATGACTTTACATACTACTGGGTAGCTGAACTAGTTATATTTGTCATATAATACATCATAGATGGTGATTTCTGCTCAATTTAAGAATGAAATAAATACAAAATAAAAAAAGGAATATAAAAGATGTTAAAGCAAGAATGTGTAATAAAAATGAATGGATGAAGACGAGTAAAAGGTTCAACATTAAGCTCCAGAATAAGGAGCAGTTAAAGTGTAAAGTAGCATTAACTGATGATAGTCAAGTAAAGTCCTTAAAATATGTACTGAAGTACAAAACTGAGTAAATGTACTTAGTTACTTTCCAGCTCTGCTCTGTGTTTTCACCATGTCTCTGTTCCATGGTGACAGGAGCAGAATGATGAAGATGAAGATGAAGATGAGGTGAACTATGAAAACGATGGATGGGCTTCTACCTCTGTGTGACTGATCAACAACATCAACTCCCCTCAGAGTCCATGCTGTCAAACATCACCTCCTCATATTCTACAGGAGAAAACAGGAGAACCATGAGATCATTGGAACATTTCTGATGACTGAGAACACCTGAGCAGTGTTCATTTTGGCAGCTATTTTTGATTTAGTCTTTAGACAAAAATGGTTATTAGCTTTAGTCACATTTTAGTCCTTTTTGTCCTTCAAAGCTTTAGTCTAGTTTTAGTTAATAGTTACATTTTAGTCAACTTTTCGTCAAAATGTTTTCTCTCTTTAAACTAATTCAGTTAAACACAGGTATCTGAAACTGGAATCAAGGTGACAGCATCAAGTGTTGAAATTCCTTCCATTTCACTCTCTTAACACTTTACTTTGAACGGTACTACTACTCTTAAAAATCGGTGTGCATGCCGCTGCAGCGTGTCTGTTAGGCCCCACCCACCGCACACAGTGAGAGAGAGTTAGGCCCCGCCCACCGCACACAGAGAGAAAGAGTTAGGCCCGGCCCCCCGCACACAGAGAGATAGAGAGGCCCCGCCCCCGCACACAGACCACTTCAGAAACTCAACTCCATATGATAGGAAACATAGCTTATTATATTCATTCCTTTCTGATTTAACATCCTTTAATTATGCTCTCACATTCCCATACATAGTTATATTACTGCTTACAATGTATATTTCTGATTTCATGCTGTTTATTCTGTATATGACATCTCAATATTAGCGTTACTTGTACTTACACCTTATACCTTCACTTCTCACTGTAACTGCTGCACATGTTCATACATACGTTGGGTTGAATTAATAACATATTTAAATTGTAAAATGATCCATAAAATGTTTTTGTTAATTGTGTTCTCTTGGGAAAATCATTCACCCTAGTGTCGATTTAATAACTTTAATAAATGCTTTTATCTCGTTTTTCAATGAATGATTCATATAATGTCTTATCATTAGCCTAACGTGTACCTACAGTATATATACCTGTACTGCCTACTGTAACTGCTGCACATGCTGTATATATCTGATCAAATGTCTATACAATATATTTACTATACTCTCTTTTTTACTCTATATGTATTCCTAAACCTGAAATGCCTCCAGTATCTTAGGATGTTTTAATTAGCTTAAAGGTGGGGTAGGTAATTTTGGAGAAACCAGCTCGAGTGCGCTAGAATTTGAAAATACACAACCGGAAAAAATCTGCCACTTCCTCACAGAGCCCCTCCTCCAACACACACGAACGCGCACATGACCAATGATGGCACCAGATAAGTGTGTGCACAGATGGAAGGCTGACAGGCAGGTAGGCCATCCAGTTATTTTAGCCGGGCCGGCTCAGATGATTGGTCGTGCTTTTTACAGTACTACGGCTTCCACAGATGACTTTTATTGTCAAAGCATTTAAGCATTTATTCATTGCTATCGGGATGTTAAGAGCATTCCATGGAATATAACAAAAAGTGTTTCTGAAGTAAATTACATACCCCACCTTTAAGTCCTAATAGAATATGTTACTCCTTTTTTTACTACGGCTTTAATGATATATAATCCAAATAAAAAGAGTGCTTTTAATCAATGTTATAATGAGTTGTGTTTCTCTCTCTATCTCCAACACACTGACAACACAACGCTTTGTTGGGTTGAACACCTCTCTTTGACCTGGCTCTCACTTTGTAAACAACATACAGTTTGTGTCAGAGCCAAGGAAGGTGTTGCACATTTAGTGGAGCTAATGAATGAAACATGGAAACCAAACGTCTCAGTCGTTATCTCCAGAGACTGTGAAGACCTGGGGGGGAGGGGGAGAACTCAGGGAGGGAACTCAGGGATTTTAGCCTCTGCAGGCCATTGACATACACTAACACCTATAGAACTACAGGAGAGGGAACACCACAGAAGAAGAACAGGGACTCTTTAAAACTCTCCTCATTAAATCTGAGAGAAACACACGGGTAACCCAGGTGTGTGTTACTGCTGTGTCACTGCACCTGTGTGTGTGTGTGTGTGTGTGTGTGTGTGTGTGTGTGTGTGTGTGTGTGTGTGTGTGTGTGTGTGTGTGTGTGTGTGTGTGTGTGTGTGTGTGTGTGTGTGTGTGTGTGCGTGTGCGTGTGTGTGTGTGTGTGTGTATGTGTGTGTATATAAATATATAAATATATATGTGTGTGTGTATATATGTCCGCATCTGTAGCCTGTTATTGTCTCATTATACCGCACTGTGAATGATTCAAAGTAAATATATAAGTCGTCATGAACACATCTGCAGTCAGTCTCGGGGTGTTGCTTTAGATGTCTCACCCCGCAAACCAGATCCCTTTCTCACACACACACACACACACACACACTCACACACACACACACACACACACACACACACACACACACACACACACACACACACACACACACACACACACACACACACACACACACACACACACACACACACACACACACACACACACACACACACACACACACACAAACAAACACATACAAACACACACACACACACACACACACACACACACATAGAAGTCTCTATAGGCATAAAAATGCATCAGTGTGTCATTTCCTTTGTTCAGCTCTGTGTAACACAGCAGTCAGATTCTAATTTAGACTTCATTATCAGCAGTTGTACTTGTATTACTAAATGTGTATTTTCTAAAGCTTATTACATAATGTCGTTAATTAAAATAACTTCTGTGTTGTCAGATTGTCTCTTGTTTTGTCTTTTTTTAGCTATTTTTCTACTTGGATATCAGTAAAAGCCTTACTGAAGGATCTATCCATTTCAACTTGAAACCAACATTTTTTAATTTCCTTTATTTTCGGTAACAGTTATTATATATCAAATAAAAGTGATGTAAAAGTTAAATGTTAAAATACATATTTCTATAGTGGACGCTGAAGGCAGCATCTCCCTGGTCCAATAGGAACTCTCCATTCGATTTTGAAGTAAGAAGCCTGAAACGCCTCCATTGGACTCCTCTGTTTACTTCCTGAACATGGTGACATCACTATGGAATACTCACGCTCCTATCCTATGTCTGCGTGCGCATCTCTCCCAGATGAGCTAAACAGTTTTTTTGCACGCTTTGAGAGCAGCCAGGCTGTGGAGGTACAGAGGGACCAGGAGCTACACTGCCCTTTTGTTTTAAATAGGGCAGATGTGTGTAAATCCTTTAAAAGGGTTAACCCACACAAGGCTCCTGGACCTGATGGCATCCCTGGCCGTGTTCTCAGGGTGTGTGCAGTTCAGCTGGCAGAGGTGTTCACAGACATCTTCAACAGGTCCCTGCTGCAGTCTGTAGTCCCCACATGTCTTAAACACTCCACCATCATTCCTGTCCCCAAAAAGACAATCATCACCTGCCCCAACGACTACCGCCCAGTAGCACTCACCTCCATCATAATGAAGTGCTTTGAGCGGTTAGTCAAATTATTCATCACCTCCTCCCTCCCTGAATCTCTGGACCCCCTGCAGTTTGCCTACAGAACAAACAGGTCCACAGACGACGCCATAGCCCTCACCCTCCACACTGCCCTCTCACACCTGGACCCGAAGAACAGGAACACATATGTGAGAATGCTGTTCATTGACTACAGTTCAGCATTCAACACCATTGTGCCCTCCAAGCTGGCCATCAAGCTCAGAGACCTCGGGCTCAACAGCGCCCTCTGTGACTGGATCCTGAACTTCCTGACGGGCAGACCCCAGGCAGTGCGGGTGGGAAATATCACATCCTCCACCCTGATTCTCAACACCGGTGCCCCTCAAGGCTGCGTGCTCAGCCCTCTCCTCTACTCCCTGTTCACCCACGACTGCGTGGCCACACACAGCTCCAACACCATCGTGAAGTTTGCTGATGACACGACCGTCATCGGCCAGATCACAGACGATGACGAGACGGCGTACAGAGAGGAGGTCGAAAACCTGACATCTTGGTGCCAGGAGAACAACCTCCATCTCAACATCAGCAAAACTAAGGAGCTGATTGTGGACTACAGGAAGCAGCAGGGAGAGGGACACGCCCCCATCGCCATCAATGGGACTACGGTGGAGAGAGTCAAAAGCTTCAGGTTCCTTGGGGTCCACATCACTGAGGACCTGACATGGTCTCTTCACACCACCACCATCACCAAGAAAGCTCGACAGCGGCTCTTCTTCCTCCGCAGGTTGAGGAGGTTCAAAATGGATTCCAGGATACTCTGCAACTTCTACAGGTGCACGATAGAGAGTATCCTCACTGGCAGCATGACGGCCTGGTACGGCAGCTGCACCGACCTCGATCGTAAGGCTTTACAGAGGGTGGTGAAAACTGCACAGCACATCACCAGGACGGAGCTGCCATCCATGGAGGACCTTTACTCCCAGCGGCTCAGGAAGAAATCACTACGGATTATCAAAGACCCCCATCACCCCAGCCACAAACTGTTCTTTCTGTTGCCGTCTGGCAGACGTTACCGCAGCATCCTGGCAAGGACAAGAAGATTCGGAGACAGTTTCTTCCCGCGGGCAGTGAGACTGTTAAAAAATTGAACTGTTGAAACAACTTCAAACATTCAACTGCTACTCAGTAGTATGTATCTAATACCTAATATATATATATCATTCCAATAACTTGTATATAGACTCATACTGCACTATTCCACATCATAACTTTATTTCATTTTTATAACTATTATTATTTTTGTATTGCTCATGCTCTTATTGTTATTATGTTATGTTATTATGTTGCATTGTTGGAGAAGCCTGTGACATAAGATTTTCAACTGCATAATTACTCTGTAGCTATGTCAGATTGACAATAAAGAACCTTGAACCTTGAACCTTGAACCTTGATTGGCTAGCGCTCCAACACATTGCTATACACCTGAACATCAGCAGGAGAGGACTCTTTAAAGTAGAGACACTACACACTGATATACACCTGAACATCAGCAGGAGAGGACTCTTTAAAGTAAAGCACTACATACTGATATACACCTGAACATCAGCAGGAGAGGACTCTTTAAAGTAGAGACACTACATACTGATATACACCTGAACATCAGCAGGAGAGGACTCTTTAAAGTAGAGACACTACATACTGATATACACCTGAACATCAGCAGGAGAGGACTCTTTAAAGTAGAGACACTACATACTGATATACACCTGAACATCAGCAGGAGAGGACTCTTTAAATCCTATAGAGAAATCTCATTGCTTTTTTGTCGAGGGAAGCCACTTCCGGGTTTTAGGACGCGTCACTGCAGCTCTCTCGTCTCCTCTTCACACACCACACTTTTCGCGGCACACGTACTTACAGCCAATCAGCTCTGAATTAGGTGAGATGACGTATGGTGGGGATGGCAGCTCAGTGCCCCTATGGTCATTCTTTTTTTGCCACACACATTAAATAGGAAAATACTCTGAGCATGCGCAGTGTAGTTTTTACAGTCACCGTTCACTTAGACAGTGAGAGGGAGGGGCATGATCAGGTTTTGTCCCCAGGGCCACATGGCTCTAAACAGCTCAATAGGCACACACTGTAGACACTAATTAGAAGAACACAGACTAAAACAGACATGTACAGACGAATCAGATGATTAAACATGATCTTAAAATATATTTTATATTTATTTTTTGCATTTTTTGTAATCATTATTTGTAATACTTTCTGCTGACACTAGGTGGGGGGCCCCTAATGACCAGTCGCCACTGGAGACACTACATACTGATATACACCTGAACATCAGCAGGAGAGGACTCTTTAAAGTAGAGGCACTACATACTGATATACACCTGAACATCAGCAGGAGAGGACTCTTTAAAGTAGAGACAATACATGCTGATATACACCTGAACACCCTTACGCAAAGAAAATATATTTCCCCATATATTAACTGTCAATATATTGCATTATTTTGTTTTCTGATTTACTGGTTAATTGAACAAATTTAATAAAGGAAATCTTGCTGTTGGCTACACCAACTGATACTGATTAATAATCAACATGAAAAACATATTTATTCATATCTACAAAATATATTGAAGATATATAGAATAATATATTGTGTTAATATATTACAATATATTGATATGGTGATTCAAGATGGCGCCTGTGTCGGCTCGCCGCTCGCTAAGCTCTCTAACTTTAGCTGTCCTGTTTTTGTTTTATGTTTGTCAGAATGTCTCTGCTCTACTCGTTTATGATCGCCAAGCTCTCCTCCACCTCAGACCCTCACTGGAGTTGATATTGCTGCCCAAACCGACATCTGGCAACCATAAATCGTCCCCCCCACCTCTACTGTCGGATATCCCCACTTACCTACGCCAGTCACACTGCATCCTGCCTCGCCGAAAGCGCTTTCGACGACGGGGAAAGCGTGGTGGTGCACTGGTCCATCTGAAGGCATACCTGACGGCTTCTTCTGTGAATTATCCACGCCTCGGATGTCACGGCCCTCCCGCTGCACGCCAAGTGAGAGATCGGTGGATTCGCCCCGTTTTTCCGGAGCTCCGGACTCTGAGGGGCCCGCTGGCAGCTCCTCCGCGGCGTTCAACACGCACATCTTCGTCAGCTGAGACGCACTACACCTTCGGCAAGCCCGGAGCGAAAACTTTGCATGGCTTTGCTAAATGCTAGGTCGATAGCAAACAAAACGTTCCTGCTAAACGACTTCTTCACCTCTCGTGAACTGGATTTTATGTTCCTGACGGAGACCTGGGCTCACGCTGGCGAGTATACACCGTTCTCTGAACTTCTTCCTCCTGACTGTACATTCTTCAGCTCCCCCCGTGCCACTGGCCATGGTGGGGGCATAGCATCAGTGTTTAGAGCTAACCTCCAATGCCGATTGCTTCACCCTGTATCTAGCTATGCCAGCTTTGAGTTGCAGCTTTTTGAACTGAACCCGGCCTCGCCTATACTCTGCGCAGTCGTGTATCGTCCGCCAAAGTGTAATAAGGATTTCATAAATGACTTTTCTGACTTTCTGTCCGGGATCATGGTGAAATATGATCGTGTTTTGATCTCCGGAGACTTCAATGTCCATGTGTGTTGCGAGTCCAAACCTCTGGTTAGGGACTTTTTAAATCTCCTTGATTCCTTTGGTCTCGTTCAGTCCGTGGCTGGCCCAACACACGAAAAAGGACACACTTTGGACTTAGTATTATCGTTTGGACTGTCTGTATCTGTGGATGAAATATGTGCAGCAACGCGTATCTCAGACCATTTACCGGTTCTGTTTACAACCTCCATCCCTTCCGCAGGAGTCGAATCACGTGCCCCTGCGCGCCGTCTGCGTTCGATTAACCCCTTGACTGCCTCACAGTTCTCTGATGCTTTTAATGCTTCTCCGATCTGTAAATTAGATGTGAACTGTGCTTTTAATGCTGATGAGCTTATCTCCATGTTTGATTCGACATGTACACTAATACTGGATTCTGTTGCTCCTTTTACGCTTAGACGCACCAAAGTTCTATCAGAGCCGTGGCTCAATGACTGTACTCGTGATCTCAGACGCGCTTGCAGGCGTGCAGAGAGAAAATGGAAAAAGGATAAACTCCATGTCTCCCTAGAAATCCTTCGTGCTTGCCTTTCTGACTACCAGACGGCAGTCAAAGCAGCCAAAACAGAGCACATTTCTCTGTTAATCTCCAAAAACAGCCATAAACCTCAGGTTCTTTTTAATGTCCTCAACTCTATCATTAATCCCTGTGATGTTTCTTCTATTGTCCCATCGACTACTCTCTGTGATAAGTTTCTTACATTTTTTATTGAAAAGGTATCTGCTCTTAGGCTAGCCCACACTAGTGCTACCCCAGATCCTGCTCCTTTTCTGTGCCCTGCTGTCCTCGACCACTTTGACCCTGTATCCCTCTCTTCTCTCTCGGATGTAGTCAAGCACCTGCGGCCGACAAACTGCACCTCAGACAGCATTCCCTCTCGCCTTCTCAGAGATGTTTTAGAATCAGTTGGAGCAAGTATTTTATTACTTTTAAACACCTCTCTTACCTCAGGATGTGTCCCAGCTGCCTTCAAACATGCCGTGGTTAAGCCACTCCTTAAAAAGAAAAATCTCGACCCCTCCATTCTCGCAAATTTTAGGCCCATCTCCCAGCTACCTTTTTTATCAAAAGCCCTGGAGCGAGTAGTCTACGCCCAGCTGCAGTCTTTTTTAACCACGCATGGAATCCATGAAAAGTTCCAGTCTGGCTTCAAACCCATGCACAGCACTGAAACAGCCCTTTTAAGAGTTTTTAATGATCTGCTCCTAGCCGCCGACTCAGGTAGCCCAGCTGTCTTGGTGCTGTTAGACCTGACAGCTGCCTTTGACACTGTGGACCATAGCATCCTGTTGTCACGGCTTGAACAGTCCGCTGGCATCACAGGCTCTGCCCTTGCATGGTTCAGGTCCTACCTGACAGACCGTAGCTTCTCGGTACAGCTAGGTGCCTTCTCCTCTGCCAAAGCCCCTCTTACCTGTGGGGTTCCCCAAGGCTCGATTCTGGGCCCCATCCTTTTTCTACTGTACATACTGCCCCTAGGTTCAATACTCACAAAACATAACATTCCCTTCCACTGCTACGCCGACGATGTACAGATATATCTGCCTTCCAAAGCAAATGTCAAACGCTCACTACAGCAGCTGATGGACTGCTTAGCAGAGATAAAATCCTGGCTGAGCAAAAACTTCCTCAACCTCAACGAGAGCAAGACCGAGGTCATCTTTTTTGGACCGCAACCTCCAGCCTCTCCGGTTGATATTCTGGGCTGTATCAAAAAAAACATCCTCCCCTCGGTCATGAACCTTGGAGTGACATTCACCAGCACTTTTAAATTTGACAAGCAGGTCAGCACCGTAGTAAAATCCTGCTTTTTTAAAATAAGACTATTGGCCAAAACCAAGTCGTATTTATCTTTTAAAGACTTAGAAAGGGTTATTAACGCCTTTGTAACCTCGAGACTGGACTATTGTAACGCTCTGTATGTGGGTATGGACCAGGCCTCAATCAAACGCTTACAGCTAGTCCAAAATGCTGCTGCACGTTTGCTGACTGGTCACAAAAAGCGCGACCACATCACCCCTATTCTGGCCTCACTGGCTTCCAGTTCGGTTCAGAATTGATTTTAAAATCCTTTTATTTGTTTTTAAAGCACTAAATGGGCTGGCTCCGGCCTATATAACTGAACTGCTCCAGCGCTACACCCCAGCCAGAGCTTTAAGGTCTGCTGACCAGCTGCTGCTGGTAGTGCCCAAGACCAGGCTAAAAACCCGAGGGCACCGAGCCTTCGCAGCAGCTGGCCCTAGGCTCTGGAACACTCTGCCCCTCCATGTGAGGTCGGCCCAGACCCTAGGGGTTTTTAAATCAAAACTAAAACCACACTTCTTCTCTCTGGCTTTCTAGTTAGAGCGGAGCACGACTCCTGACTATTCCGTGTGTTTTATTCTTATTTTGTTTTTTTAAGTTATATCTGTTGTAATTTATTGTCGTTTATTGTGTTTTATAGTAATGTGTTTTTATTACATGTACAGCACTTTGGCTCAACCAAAAGTCGCTTTTAAATGTGCTTTATAAATAAAACCTGATTTGATTTGATTTGATTTGATATATAGAATAATATATTGTGTTAATATATTGCAATATATGGGATAATACATCAGTAATTGCCGCTTTCCATATATTGAGTAATATATGTAAATATATATAATATATTGGTTGTGTATATATGTGAACATACATTTACTATATATTAACATTTATATGGGGACATGTATGTACTATATATTCACAATTATATGGGGACATGTACTATATATATTCACAAATATATGGGGACATGTACTATATATATTCACAATTATATGGGGACATGTACTATATATATTCACACATATATGGGGACATGTATGTACCATATATTCAGATTTATATGGGGACATGTATGTAGAATATATTCACAATTATATAGGGACATGTACTATATATATTCACAATTATATGGGGACATGTATGCGCTATATATTCACAATTATATGGGGACATGTATGCACTATATATTCAGATTTATAAAAGACCATGTACGTACCATATATTCTGAACATGAGTGCAATATATGTTCACAATGAGGAGAAATGCATGTTCTGATAAAAAAAATCTTTCATTTAATTTCAAACCTTTATTTATGCAGGTGAATCCCATTGAGATCATTGATCTCTTTTTCAAGGGTGACCTACTGCAAGTAGGTTCCACATGAATACATATAAACATAACAGAAAAACAAAAAAGGACATCATACAGCATATTTACAGTGACTACAGTTTACATAGCTAGTAACATGTACAGGTTCCAACAGTTTCCGATTGGATAGCATCTATCCTTGCTTTAAAAACATTTAGTGGAACCAAATTGCTCAGACTGTTCCAAGTTAGCGGAGCTGCGCATCTAAAAGCTATCTTCCCTAAGACAGTCCTAGCAGTTGGCACATTTAATAAAACCACAGCATTCGATCTCAGGCAGTAGCCACTTACAATTCGCCGTGAGATCAGGGAGCAGATGTAGGAAGGAAGTTTCCCTAACATGGCTTTGTATATAAAAATGTACCAGTGACTGAGCCTCCGTACAGTTAGTGAAGGCAAACCTGCCCTTGCATACAGGGTACAGTGATGGGTTAATACTTTACAGTTTGTCACAAATCTCAGTGCACTGTGATAGGCGGCATCTAACTTGACCAGGCAATTGGCAGGTGCATTCATATAGATCAGATCACCATAGTCCAGTACAGGTAAAAAGGTCACAGTGACTAGCCTTTTCCTGGCCTCAAGTGAGAAACAGGACTTGTTCCTGTAAAAGAAACCTAGCCTAACCCTCAGTTTTTTAAGCAGGTTATTGACATGAAGTTTAAAAGTGAGACAATCATCAAGCCAGATACCAAGGTATTTGTAACAGGTAACCACTTCAAGTTTTATTCCTTGCGTAATTACAATATCTAAAACAGGCTCTGGTGTCTTTTTAGCTTTTGAAAAGAGCATTACCTTGGTTTTATCCACATTTAAAAGAAGCTTCAGCGCTGAGAGCTGAGTCTGAATAATGAGAAGCTTAATTTGTTTTTTTCTATCAATGTGTAACAGTTATCAAAATACTCATTAAAAGAAGGACAAGGAAAGAATAAAAGAAAAGGCCTATAAACAACACATTATGTAATGACTCAAGAACATTTTCATGTAATTATGTAATAAAACCCACATTTTGTAATAATCTGCTGCATTCTGTAACAGCCTGAACGCAATATAAAATACATTTCCCTGCATTTTGTAATAAATTATTACATTTTGCAATGGTTATTACAAAATGCGTGAGTTGCCCTTTTAAAAAACTGTAATATTCATTATGTAACCATAACCAAACTGTAAATATATCCCAAAATTGATGTTGATATACATGTTGGCTAATGAATATGGTAACACTTGATCTAGTTTTGGCCAATGAAAGATATTCTACTGAAATATTTTTAAATTATGAGTAAGGATGATTCATGGTTGAATAAATAAATAAACAGTTGTAATGTTATTGTTTGCAACTCATTTTGTAATAACCACAGCAATATGTAATAATATATTTCAAAATGTGGCGACATGTATTACATATTTGCATTGAACTTGTTTACTACATAATGGGCACATTATTACAAAAGGAGGTGTTATTACATAATGAAGGGAAAATGTATTACATTTTGTATAGGTATAGTTAATAAATGATGCATTGTTATTTCATACAGGGCCAAAAAGAGCAGTCTGTTATCCTATTTAACAATCTTGTTTTTTGTTTCACCTGGTGACAACTTTAAACATGAGCTGATCACTCATTAAAACAAGGTCCGGAACAGGGCCAAAAAAACAGTCTTGTACCCTATTTGATCGTCAATCTTGTTTTTTTCGTGCCTTAACTCACAAATTCTTGTGTTAATGGATGTTCTTATATCTGATGTCTTGGTCTCTGGATGGTGGTTTACTACAGCATCTGTGGAACAGAACAATTACAAATAATTAGAAGTTCACAAAAGACAGCAGGAATTATAACAATATCCATAATATCTATATTAAGGCATGGGCTGGCTTGGTGAATAATGTGGGAATACAAATAGTGGAACAGGCTTTGTACATTTTTGTCTGAGTGTGGCGCTACTGGTTGGTATATTTTATGGAATTTGGACCAAGCATCTGCATCTGTAACAGTTCTGTTTAAAACTTTTTTAAATGTAATTGCATTCATCTTTAACGGTGGGGTAGGTAAGTTTGAGAAACCGGCTCGAGATACACTTTTTGTTATATTCCATGGAATGCTCTTAACATCCCGATAGCAATGAATATCTTAAGTGCTTTGACAAAAAATCCATAAAAAAATATCATCTGTGGAAGCCGTGGTACTGTAAAAAGCACGACCAATCATTTTAGCCGGCCCGGCTGAAATGACTGGATGGCCTACCTGCCTGTCAGCCTTCCATCTGTGCACAAACTTATCTCGTGCCCTCATTGGTCATGTGCGCGTTTGTGTGTGTTGGAGGAGGGGCTCTGTAAGGAAGTGGCAGATTTTTTCTGCCACTTCACCTTTAAAAGACTACTTTTATTGAATGAGAGTTTTACCTAGCACAATGAGCCTGGGGTGGTGGGAAGGGAGAACTGGGCCTCGGCATCGGCAGGAGTTGTAGTCGCCTATGAGTATTAGAATTTAGATTAACAAAGGCATAGAAAAACCCTGAAATATGTACTGACACAAAGCTACAACCCTCGATTTTGTAAGTTGTAGTAGTAAATACATACGTATATACAATATACAACAATACGCATAGTGCAATTAGCAGTACCAGTAATAAAATAACTGAATAAATAGTAGTAGAACCTTTATTTAGCCAGGAAAATCAATTAAGAACAAATTCTTATTACAATGATGACCTGACAGGAGGCAAAAGGCGTCCTGAGGGGATGGGGTTTGGGAGGAAAAAAATAAAAAGACAGACTCCGGGCACTACAGAACCCAGGAGACAACACAATGACACAGAGCAGAGATGACAGGCATAGCAGTTAAACATATAAAATCTCTAAAACAATATTGCTGTGGTTCAATCTGTCATTCAAATAATATAGAACATTCATCCATTCAATCATTCATTCCTTCATGGCAAGGATAACTAAGCTGAATAGTGAATTAAGTGATATGTGAAAAGTAAAATTACAGTGAAATTAAATGACAGTGCGTTCCTCACCACTGCGATCTGGCTCCTCTGTCCTCGTGTCTTTTGGGTCTGATTCCTCACTACTGATGTCTGCCTCTCTGCATGGGCCCTCTCTCCTTATTTATTCTGTCTCAGTCACCACTGCTATCTGGCTCCTCTGTCCTCTTGACTTGTGGTTCTGCAGGCTTAGTTCGACCTATGAATTTCAATATATAGTATTATGGATCAACATTAAAATAACATACACTGGAGAGCAAAATGTGAAATGCCATTGACTGTAGGCTACATATTATCCACACAATTGTCAGCAGGGGCAATAACAACTAAAATGTGAACTAACTTGAATGCATTAGTCCACAACACATAGCCTAACTAATGTTAGCCTACATAGTTACTAACATCAGAACACATAGACTAACTGTGGTTACATTACTTAACTAGCTCATCATCTTCACCAGTCAGAAAATGTCCGTTAGCCGCGGGGCTAGTTTTCGCTATGTTAAACTCCATTGACTTATGCTAAAATGTTAGCGATCTAAAGGTCCGCTATTTTTGGCTGTTTTGGGTCGACTTCAGTTGACTGTACCATCGAAAATCTTCGAAATTGAATGTTCACAAAGCTGCGGACCGGTTATACACTCATACACGAGGGAACTAACATAGCTAATTTAACTAACGTTAGCTAATGTAGCTGTTGTAGTGCCGAGAGACGGGACATACGGATTAAGCAACTAGCCTACTTGTAGTGTACATGCAGAATTATTTCAATTTAAAATAGTTTTAAATGCTCACACACATACCTGACTCTCGTGCTGTATTTTCCTCTCGTTTCTTTTTAATTTTCCGTTTCGAAGCACCTGATGAATGCTTTCTCTTTGACACTCAGCGACAGAATCAACAGACAGAGGCAGCAACGCAGATTTGAATCTGCCAATCAGATCAATCTATTGCTGGAGAGGGGGGGGGCCTCCCCGAAATCTGTGAGATTGATTGGTGATGATCACTGGCACATAATGTGTCCAATGAGAACGTTAACACGTTTTAGAGAGTTATGTTTAGCGAAGACGGAGGTCAGCCACTGTCAGCCGGAAGTGGCGCATTCGAATACTGTTTGGGCTGTCTGCCGTGGATGGGCTGCATTCAACTCCAAATAGCCGGTCGGCCGTAATATATGCATATATATATATGCGTGC
>NW_022987552.1:1097969-1220469 GCF_902827165.1 Trematomus bernacchii
AGGTGACGTTAAACTGCTCTGTGGAGACATTTGGACGGTGTGATCAAACAGTGAAGTGGCTGCTTCAGGGTCAAGATGTGGATACAGATCACAGAGAGATAAAGACATCACAGTCTTCCTGCTCTGCCTCTGTGACATTTCTGACTTCTCTCTTTAGTTACACAACAAGGTCTGAGTTGTTTACTTGTAAAGTAACTGATGAGCTCACAGGAGACGTACAGGTGTTTCTCTTCAGCGCTCAGTCCTCAGGTGAGAACATGTTATGCTGTTTCAAATGACTTCTAACAGTCTTGTTATAAGAATATATTGAAACAACACATTTACAACATCTCACATTTATCAGGGATTGAATGAGTTTCTGAAATGTGAAGTGACAGATGGTTATGATAAAAAAGAGAAGCTCTTAATTGAGAAACCAGGTTAGAATATAATGAGTTGTTTTAAATCACTTATCACACATTTAATCACAGATAATGCTTTTGGGATTTGAGGTTTTGACGTCACATCATTTTGTCATTTGATTTATGGAGAAAACTTTTTTTTTTTAACTACAGTTTTTTGCATGATGTTGTTTTATTCCTTAAGGAGATGCTACAACAACTGGAACACCAACAATTCATGAATGGACATCTGAAAACAACAACAAAGAAACAGACTGCAAACATCCAGAAGGACCAGGTAGTGACTGAAGAGAAGAAATACATTTAACAGCTAAAAACCTCTGACTATATTTCACACTTGGGACTTCTCTCTTTCCAGCTGTGTGGTGGGTCATCATGGTGCCTGTGGGGTTAGCAGCTCTCATCATCACCGTGGTTACAGTCCACATCTGGACCAGAACTAAAGGTGAGGGTTCATAGATTATAGGTAGGGTAGGTAAGTTTGAGAAACCGGCTCGAGATACACTTTTTGTTATATTCCATGGAATGCTCTTAACATCCCGATAGCAATGAATATGTGCTTTGACAAAAAATCCTACCTGCCTGTCAGCCTTCAATCTGTGCACAAACTTATCTCGTGCCCTCATTGGTCATGTGCGTGTTCGTGTGTGTTGGAGGAGGGGCTCTGTAAGGAAGTGGCAGATTTTCTCCGGTTGTGTATTTTCAAATTCTAGCGCACTCGAGCTGGTTTCTCCAAAATTACCTACCCCACCTTTAAGGAGAAAAAAAAAGTAAACCATGGAAGCTGAAGTCAACATGTTTGTCTTTTTGGTTTTTTTCAGGGGGCAAAAAACGGATTACAAAAAACCTCGTGAGTTTAAATATAAAATAATAGTTTGTAATATTTATTATTTTCATTTAACTGTGATTATAAGACAGGCAGAAGATTCAACAAAGGAGTAAAGTGTGCATGTTGTGTTGAAATGAAGTATCTCTGTGGTTCCCTTGAGCAAGGCACTAAAGGAAGTACTGAGATATTGTACTTCAATAAAAGTAGCAATACTACAATGTAGAAATACTCTAATATATAAATATGATTAATAATACAAATATACCTAAATTGAAAGTACTGATTATGCAGAATGTAATAATATAATATATGATTATAATAAGTGATGTTTTAATGTGTATCACTTCCATTTGCAATGTATAGTTTATTAAAAGTACTTGACATACTACTGGGTAGCTTAACTAGTTATATTTGTCATGTAATACATCATAGATGGTGATTTCTGCTCAATTTAAGAATGAAATAAATACAAAATAAAAAAAGGAATAGAAAAGATGTTAAAGCAAGAATGTGTAATAAAAATGAATGGATGAAGACGAGTAAAAAGTTCAACATTAAGCTCCAGAATAAGGAGCAGTTAAAGTGTAAAGTAGCATTAACTGATGATAGTCAAGTAAAGTCCTTAAAATATGTACTGAAGTACAAAACTGAGTAAATGTACTTAGTTACTTTCCAGCTCTGCTCTGTGTTTTCACCATGTCTCTGTTCCATGGTGACAGGAGCAGAATGATGAAGATGAAGATGAAGATGAGGTGAACTATGAAAACGATGGAGGGCCGTCTGCCTCTGTGTGACTGATCAACAACATCAACTCCCCTCAGAGTCCATGCTGTCAAACATCACCTCCTCATATTCTACAGGAGAAAACAGGAGAACCATGAGATCATTGGAACATTTCTGATGACTGAGAACACCTGAGCAGTGTTCATTTTGGCAGCTAGTTTTGATTTAGTCTTTAGACGAAAATGGTTATTAGTGTTTAGTCACATTTTAGTCCTTTTTAATATTCATAGCTTTAGTCTAGTTTTAGTCGATGTAAAATTACATTTTAGTCAACTTTTCGTCAAAATGTTTTCTCTCTTTAAACTAATTCAGTTAAACACAGGTATCTGAAACTGGAATCAAGGTGACAGCATCAAGTGTTGAAATTCCTAAAGCAACATTTCACTCTCTTAACACTTTACTTTGAACGGTACTACTACTCTTACAAATCTGTGTGCATGCCGCTGCAGTGTGTCTGTTAGGCCCCGCCCCCCACACACAGTGAGAGAGAGATAGAGTTAAGCCCCGCCCCCCACACACAAAGAGAGAGGGAGAGAGTTAGGCCCCGTCCCCCGCACGAGAGAGAGAGAGATAGAGAGGCCCCGCCTCCCGCACACAGAGAGACAGAGAGATAGAGAGGCCCCGCCCCCCGCACACAGAGAGAGAGTTAGGCCCCGCCCCCCGCACACAGAGAGAGAGAGAGATAGAGAGGCCCCGCCCCCCGCACACAGACCACTTCAGAAACTCAACACCATAAGATAGGAAACATAGCTTATTATATTCATTCCTTTCTGATTTAACATCCTTTAATTATGCTCTCACATTCCCATACATAGTTATATTACTGCTTACACTGTATATTTCTGATTTAATGCTGTTTATTCTGTATATGACATCTCAATATTAGCATTATTTGTACTTACACCTTATACCTTCACTTCTCACTGTAACTGCTGCACATGTTCATACATACGTTGGGTTGAATTAATAAAATATTTAAATTGTAAAATGATCCATAAAATGTTTTTGTTAATTGTGTTCTCTGGGGAAAATCATTCACCCTAGTGTCGATTTAATAACTTTAATAAATGCTGTTATCTCGTTTTTCAATGAATGATTCATATAATGTCTTATAATTAGCATAGCGTGTACTTATACCTACAGTATACCTGTACTGCCTACTGTAACTGCTGCACATGCTGTATATCTGATCAAATGTCTATACAATATATTTACTATACTCTCTTTTTTACTCTATATGTATTCCTAAACCTGAAATGCCTAGTATCTTAGGATGTTTTAATTAGCTTAAAGGTGGGGTAGGTAATTTTGGAGAAACCAGCTTGAGTGCGCTAGAATTTGAAAATACACAACCGGAAAAAATCTGCCACTTCCTTACAGAGCCCCTCCTCCAACACACACGAACGCGCACATGACCAATGAGGGCACCAGATAAGTTTGTGCACAGATGGAAGGCTGACAGGCAGGTAGGCCATCCAGTTATTTTAGCCGGGCCGGCTCAGATGATTGGTCATGCTTTTTACAGTACTACGGCTTCCACAGATGACATTTATTGTCAAAGCATTTAATGTATTCATTGCTATCGGGATGTTAAGAGCATTCCATGGAATATAACAAAAAGTGTTTCTGAAGTGAATTACCTACCCCACCTTTAAGTCCTAATGGAATATGTTACTCCTTTTTTTACTATGGCTTTAATGATATATAATCCAAATAAAAAGAGTGCTTTTAATCAATGTTATAATGAGTTGTGTTTCTCTCTCTATCTCCAACACACTGACAACACAACGCTTTGTTGGGTTTAACACCTCTCTTTGCCCTGGCTCTCACTTTGTAAACAACATACAGTTTGTGTCAGAGCCAAGGAAGGTGTTGCACATTTAGTGGAGCTAATGAATGAAACATGGAAACCAAACGTCTCAGTCTTTATCTCCAGAGACTGTGAAGACCTGGGGGGGAGGGGGGGAACTCAGGGAGGGAACTCAGGGATTTTAGCCTCTGCAGACCATTGACATGCACTAACACCTATTGCACAGGAGAGGGAACACCACAGAAGAAGAACAGGGACTCTTTAAAACTCTCCTCGTTAAATCTGAGAGAAACACACGGGTAACCCAGGTGTGTGTTACTGCTGTGTCACTGCACCTGTGTGTGTGTGTGTGTGTGTGTGTGTGTGTGTGTGTGTGTGTGTGTGTGTGTGTGTGTGTGTGTGTATATAAATAAATATATATATATATATGTGTGTGTGTATATATGTCCGCATCTGTAGCCTGTTATTGTCTCATTATACCGCACTGTCAATGAATTAAAAGTAAATATATAAGTCGTCATGAACACATCTGTCCATCAGACAGAGGGCTGCAATGCCTCCTGTCATCATTAATGGACGTCTCTTTAAAATGACCGCTCAGAGGAGAGGAGTTCTCATTTCTCTAACCGCCTGCTGCTTCCCCTCCTCTCTCCTCGGTTCCCCTCCTCGGCTCCTCTGCTCGCATCTCCTGTGGGCGGGACTAAGACACGAGGATAGGAGTCGAGGAGGGGAATTAGAGAAATGAGAAAGGCCCTTAGTGTACTGTTGTTGTTGTTGTTGTTTAGCAGCTAGCAGGCTAACATGCTGGACAACGGTGCTGTGCAGAACTCCATTCATAAATAACCTAGAATTAATGGCGCGTTTCCACTATACGGCCTCGCTCGGCCCCGCTCGGTATGGCTGGGCCTCGTTAGGACTGGCTCACTTTATGGCGCATTTCCATTACAGTTTAGGAACTGGGGCAGTATCTATAGTAACGCAGTGTAGGCGGAGCCGTGACGTGATCTTCAGAGGACCCCAGAAAAACAACACAGCCGTTAGCTGTTAGCACTCAGAGCTCACAGCTCCTCATATATGTTCAGAAACTAGACAAAAGTTAAACAAGTACAAACCACAGACTGCCTGTGTCATGGTGAATACAGTCGCTGCTTTATTTATGTCTGTATAGGCCGTTGTTGTGAGTGTGGACGGTCGGAGCATATACTGCGTTAGCTTAGCCAATCTCCATTTAGAAAACAAGCATTTTAAAAGGTTTTTCGCCTGCCGTCTGTCTGCAGACTTGACAAAGCATTAATTCATGGTTTTTACTAACCGGTATCAGTATGTTGTTACTTCGGCATCATTTTGAAACGTGTATTACAATTAAATCACGGTCAAATATGTCCATCTTGTTGTAGTTGTAGCCCCCTTGCCAGCGACGCTCTCTCTAGTTTAGCATACTCAGCCCGACTCAGCCTCGTTGTCTCTGGCCCTAGACCCACGATTTTATGAGGCCAGAAAAACTGTGAATTAGGACCCGCCGGCCGGTACTAGGCCAAGTGGAAACGCAACCAAAGACGGGCCGCTGACGTCACAGCCCTCTTAAACCGGGCTGCGCGCTGTAGTGGAAACGCGCCATTTGTGTTTATATTTTTAATTAAAGATAATAATAGGTGATATATCTGATAGGAACATATAGTGAATTGTTAGGGTCTTCTGGAGGAATCGGCACATGTTTATAAAGTAAACAAGCTCACTATTTGGTAGCTAGTTTTATTTGTATTTTCCATATTATTATGTTTTTTTTAAATGTATGTGTACTACTATTGTTTTTTATTATTTTATTTTATTTCACAAACAATACACATACAAACTCTCCGTTAAAATAATGAATGTACACTTCTACTTCCAGCTAGCTAGTTTCAATTTTAATTTAGTAGTAGTTTTTTTATTTGATTATATTTCACAAACCATACACATACGAACTCCTGAGGAATAAAACAACTTCTGTGTGTGTGTGTGTGTGTGTGTGTGTGTGTGTGTGTGTGTGTGTGTGTGTGTGTGACCTAGCATTACTATCCTTGTGGGGACCTACATCTGTTTACACAGTCACGTGTGGGGACTGGCTTCCCTTATGGGGACCAATTGGAGGTCCCCATAAGGGGTATCATTCATTTTAGGGTGAAGACTTGGTTAGGTAAGAAAATAGAGGTCACCTGTCACCATCTTGTGGTGGCAGGGGAGAGGCACGGGCACATGTTTCATATCTTGGTTAATTTAATAAAATTAATGCTGTTATTTGAGGGTATTTTACCTTATTTAGGGTAATGTGGCATGGTTATGGACACGTGAATACAACAACTAAATCCTAAGGGAGGGAAGGAAAAGATGGGGATTCAATAAGGAAATGGAGAAAACGAGAGAGTTTAAAGGAGAACTGATTAGAAGTGGCGAAAATAATACTAAGGGTTAGGATTAGGCAAGAAGGTGGGGAGTGGTTATGGTTAGGGTGGGGGGAAGTGTTGATTTGTGTTGGTTCTCTCGCGTCCCAGGAGAGAAGCTTGCAATAAGGAGACTAATGGAGTCTCTGAAAAGGTTCAAATGGGTTACTTTAATTAAATGGCGCGGTAATGAAGCAAACAGAAGGAGTGAGGAGAGAGCAGCTGCAGCTGCTGTCTGGAGGCGGCCCGGTCAAGAAGTCCCTGAGATCGCGTTGTCCTCCGTCTGTATCGATCCAGCGCTCCTCCTTCAATGGCGGCTGGTGACGTCGTTCTCCCACCTCTTTCTCCAATGTCCGATATCACACATAACAGAGGATTTAAACGTTGTGTGGTCATTGTATAACTTCCACACGCCTTTTCTCCTCATACACTCTTTCATTACTTTTTATTTAATGCATTTTAACGGCTGTTATCGATCCTAACGTGAAACCGGAAGTGGTCATTGTTGTCGTCTCTCAATACAGCTTTTCAAAGTAAACTTTAACCGGAACTGTTTTCAGAATAAAACAGTTTTGAACTTACTGTTTGTTTAAAGGGGACCTATCATGCAAAATGCACTTTTGTACGTCTTTTATACATGAATATGTGTCCCCGGTGTTCCAGGGAACTCACCAAGTGTCAGAAAACACAACCCTCTCTATTTTCCTCCATGCCCAAATCTCTAAAAAAGGGGCTGCAACGGATCTGATAAAAACTGATCCAGATTTGAACACGTTACTGACGTCAGGAAAGTGGCACTACGGCTATTAGGCCAACTCTCCACCTATCAGGGGAATGTGGGGTTGGGCCACGGCCGGCCATTGCCGCTCGAAAGCGCTGGAGACGCTGTAGTACATATACCAGGCCTGTAAGTGGCGCTGTAGTCTGTGGCTTTTTTTCTCCCTCCCCGAGGCAAGTGTTTGCTCCTCCTGCAGCTTTAATTCAATGCAATCCCTCCCCGTCGAGGCAAGCACTGTAATTCTCTCCGGTTAGTCCACCAGCAGATGACAAACACCCACCTCTCCGCCTCTTCCAAGGAACGAGGGGACCGGGCGGCAGAGTTTCAGTTAGGTTTTCTTTCGCCGGTCAAGATGTCCGTTAAAGTTTAAATCTTCCGGACAAAATTAGAAAAGTGCCGGTCAAAGGTCTTCTTTGTTATTTATTGAGCTTTAAAACAAATGAATAACGACTCTATATAATAATTAGGGCTGTCAGTCGATTAAAATATTTAATCGCGATTAATCGCAAATTAATCGCACATTTTTTATCTGTTCTAAATGTACCTTAGAGGGATATTTTTCAAGTTTTTAATACTCTTATCAACATATGAGTAGACAAATATGCTTTATATGTTTGTTTATTATCATTTGAACAATGACAAATATTCTCATGAATATTAAACACAACAACCTCTGAACATTACAAATATTCGATTCAACCTGGAACCGCTCATACAATAATACAATGTGTGTGTGTGTGTGTGTGTGTGTGTGTGTGTGTGTGTGTGTGTGTGTGTGTGTGTGTGTGTGTGTGTGTGTGTGTGTGTGTGTGTGTGTGTGTGTGTGTGTGAGAATGTGGAGAGCTGCCTGGACGCTGCAATCATGTTGCGCGCACTATCCGTGCTGAGTGTGCTGACTTTTCGTACAATGTCCCACTGTCTGGCTACCTGCATTAAGTCAAGTGCTCGGCGCAGTTGTCGGCGAAATGTCATTGAAACAGCTCCTTATATCCGTTAGCGCAGCTAGCTAGCACCAGATGCTAACAACAACAACAACACGTAAGGTGTGCCTCGCTCGCGCGAGTCGCGCCACGCATACACACACCCTCCCGGTCCTCCCGATGGCCAGTCCGGGCCTGCCGGTGAGCGTGGAAGTGTGGTCTGCCACAAGCGGGCGGCAGGAGCGGGGCTGTAAGCATCAGCTTGTAGATGGTATTTTAAACTCGATGCGCTCTGAAACTACGGGGCGGCCGAGGACAAAAATACACATGCGTTAATCGCGTTAAAATAATTAGTGGCGTTAATTTTTTTTTGCGTTAACGCGTTATTAACGCGTTAACTTGACAGCCCTAATAATAATATAATAAAACACGGAGGACGGAGATCTATTTTTCTCCCCCTCTTCTGACTTGATCAGAGCGCGCTCCCCTCTCCTGCAGGGGGGCGTGGTCAGCTGCAGCTCACAGAATCAGCCCCCTGCAAAAACAGGGCTGGAGAACAGCAAATAGAGCGAAATGAGGCATGGCTAAAATGCATGATCTGTTTGGTATTTTGAAAACAGAAACGTATAAATATACCTTATATAGGTATGGCCCTACAATATATCATTTAAATATAGCATGATAGGTCCACTTTAAACTAAATTACGTCATTCAATATTGATTTTAATTTCTAACAGAAGGGAAGGGTTAGATTGAAGGGAGGGAAGAGTGAAGGTTAAGGTATGAGGAAAGGGAATAGTTTATGGTTAGGAGAGAGGGTAGGGGTCAGATAAAAGGGGTTTAAGGTTTGGAAGAATAGGAATGGTTATAAAAGAGTTACATTTAGGAGGGATACCTTGGGACCCGTTATCGTTATCTGCGTTTCCCTGTCGGCCTAGTGTGGCCGAACCGTCTATATGATAGAGAACTGTAGCAGATACGACCGTACTCGTGTGGCTAGGGCCTGATACAACGAGACACTTCCTGTTCACACTCCAGCCTGCCACTGAGGTGTGTGTGTGTGTGTGTGTGTGTGTGTGTGTGTGTGTGTGTGTGTGTGTGTGTGCGTGTGTGTGTGTGTGTGTGTGTGTGTGTGTGTGTGTGTGTGTGTGTGTGTGTGTGTGTGTGTGTGTGTGTGTGTGTGTGTGTGTACTATCCTTTTGGGGACCTAAATCTGTTTACACATGTCACATGTGGGGACTGGCTTCCCTTATGGGGACATAATGGAGGTCCCCAAAAGGGGAATCATTAATTTTAGGGTGAAGACTTGGTTATGTTGTTTTCCCCTTTAATTACAAATATAACTCACATTAACTGCAAGATGTTATTATCAGACTCAATATGACTATCATTTCATTGTTTTTTAATGTTTTTTTTAATGTTTTTGCACCAATAAAACATCCAAAAAGTATTGTTTAAAGTGACCGTGCATGCACTAACTTTTTATTATTTCTAACCATGAAAATATTGGTTAGAAATAATAAAAAGTCAGTCCTTGGTGTCACTGCAGAGAGTGATTCAGTGTGTGTACTATCCTTTTGGGGACCTAAATCTGTTTACACATGTCACGTGTGGGGACTGGCTTCCCTTATGGGGACATAATGGAGGTCCCCAAAAGGGGAATCATTAATTTTAGGGTGACTTGGTTATGTTGTTTTCAGTAGCGTGGCGTGGGGAAAAATTTAGGGGAAGCCCATTTTTTTGGGTTGGGGGGGGGGGGGGGGGGGGGTGGTCAATAACGTAACCAGATGAGTGATTACAGCGCCCGGTATCATTTTACACACATCTGTATCACACAGATGCAGGACTTGCACACGCCTGTTATCTAACCGACAGGTCCGCACGCACTCTCCAGCCGAAACTCTCTCGTCTTATTAATTTAAGCATTTTCTTATTAATTTATGCAGACATACCCCCCCCCCATATGCAATACCAGCCGCTCAATGCGCAGTGCAGATTCGGTAATGAATAAAAAAGAAGCATTCATTCACAAAGTAAATCAGGAGACCTTTAAAGTTTTATGTTCACATCAAAGTATCAGTAGGCGTGTATGAAACACATGAATTCAAAAACAATTATGTACAGAAACATTTGCATGTGATAGTCCACCTTCTCTTCCCTTCCCTTTCTAACACACGGCAAGTGCAGCAACAGTCCTCGTCTCTGTAATTAGCTCAGTCCGTAGTCCAAAAGTAACTAAAAAATATAAACAATCTCATCTATTCAGGTGATATATGGAATAAATAATGCTTCATTTGCTTGATCATTTCAAACGGCGGTGATGACAGTTACAGTAGGCTACTACAGTACGTAGTAAAACTGATGTTGATGTGATATGATTGGATGGCAGTGTCCAATCAAAACGCCAGCCGCCTCTGAAGGGAAGCCAGAGGCGGCTGGCTTCCCTTGGCATGGCCCTGACCAATCACAGGTTGGCAGGGGCATCACGTGGGCCTCATCTGATTGGTCAATACCTCAATTTTTTTTCACCAAGGGAAGCCCGATTCGGCTGGCCTCCTCTCGCAACAGTGAATGCAATCTACTGTTTCACCATAACATCTAGAGGGGCGCTGTTTGTTTCACTCTTTGTAAAATACTCAATGAGAGTGGGGGAGAGACGGGCCGGCAGCAACACACAGCAAAGGAGAATTATCGAAACAAAACAAAGTGTTTTTATTTATTTATTTAAATTATAACTACAATCCGAAAAAACAGGGGAAGCCTGGCTTCCCTTGGCCTCCGGGAGAAAACGCCACTGGTTGTTTTCTCCTTTAATTACAAATATAACTCACATTAACTGCAAGATGTTATTATCAGACTCAATATGACTATCATTTCATTGTTTTTTTATGTTTTTTTTAATGTTTTTGCACCAATAAAACATCCAAAAAGTATTGTTTAAAGTGACCGTGCATGCACTAACTTTTTATTATTTCTAACCATGAAGATATTGGTTAGAAATAATAAAAAGTCAGTCCTTGGTGTCACTGCAGAGAGTGATTCAGATGACTGTGTGTGTGTGTGTGTGTGTGTGTGTGTGTGTGTGTGTGTGTGTGTGTGTGTGTGTGTGTGTGTGTGTGTGTGTGTGTGTGTGTGTGTGTGTGTGTGTGTGTGTGTGTGTGTGTGTGTGTGTGTGTGTGTGTGTGTGTGTGTGTGTGTGGCCCTGCAGTCAGTCTCTGGGTGTTGCTATAGATGTCTCAAACCAGATCCCTTTCTCACTCTCACACACACACACACACTCACAAACAAACACATACACACACACACACACTCACAAACAAACACATACACACACACACTCACAAACAAACACATACACACACACATACACACACACACACACACACACACACACACACACACTCACACACACACTTTCAGTTTGGTCCTCCGGTTCAGTCAGCGCTTCATCTGTTGAGCAGAACCCCATTTTGCCAGTTCTTCCTTGGCTCCGAAAAAAATTACCTCAGTTTTATCTTTGTTTATATAGAAAGGTATTTATTAGGATAAACCCCTTGAGATGCACCATCTCGTTTTTAAGGGGGTCCCGACAAAAGCAAAATAACAGAATGCAAAGCAACAACAAACCAGGTACAGTCTGTTAATACTCATCTCTGCAGTGTGCAGAACATGAAACTCAGTCAGATAAAACTTCTTGGAGAGTTGAGTGTAGCGTCCTATAGTCAGGTCAGAGAGACTGCTCTAAGAATGGCACATCCAGAAGAGTCTGCAGTGTGTAGAGCATGAAACTATTTCAAAACATCATGAACATTACACCGGCTAATACATGTGTTTAAAAGTAGGCCATTCAAGTGAGTTTCATTAGACGCTCGTTGAGTTAAGCACATACCTTATCTGCTCAGCATCAGAGGGTAAAACCACGGGTTAACCGGGTTAACAACCAGGTTAACCCGGTTAACAACATCCTCACAGAAACACTTCCCCTTCAGTTCTCAGAAGAGAAATACAGAAACAGCAGGTTAGAGACTCTGACAGTCGAGAGCCAGAGACCAAGAGAGAAGCACGATGTCTGAATTCAGAAGGATCCTGATGTCTTCATTCCTGATGCTGCTGCTCCACTTTCCAGGTGAGGATGCAGAGAACACACACTGTTTACGACTGTTAATGAAAGCTAGTGAGGGCGTCTTTCAATTGAAATCGATGTATCCTTGGGCAAGATGCTTAACCCCAAGTCGCTCCCAATGGGGAACGGTGTGTGAATGATACCTTCTGTCGTGGAGTTTGAATCAGTTTCTACATTTAATATCCACTTTCCTCTATCGGGGTTGTGGGTTATGACGCGCCTCTCTTTGCTTCCAAACTAACTTTGCAGAGATCGTTGTAGCGTTGAATCAAATCAGATTTATTCTTTGATCAAGGCGACATACAAACATGAAGACAAACTTCCTCGCTTCAAAGTAACTAAAAGTTCTCCGTATCAAAAAAGAACAAAAAGAACACGGTCAAAAGACCCTACCGCTTCCTGTCTAATCACACCCTCAGCTGTGAACCAATATCATGCCATATATAGACATATAGACATGCACGTCATATCCGACAGCAAATAAGTGAGACTTAAACTAACATCTTTTAAAGCATAGTGTGACTCACAAAAATAGATAGTTAAGAGTTTCCTCTAAAGCCTTTTAGTAATAAGACAAACATTCAAACCATAATGATGAAAGGGAAATGGCTCTAACCCCTTCATTGAGCAAGGGGCACATTGCTCTGTATGCATTGGGTGTGAATGGGTGACTTGTTGTATGTAAAGCGCTTTGAGGGGGTGAAAGACTGGATGAAGCGCTTTATAAATACAGTCCATTTACCATTTACCAATTACATGAAATAAAACAGCTTTAATATCACTAACGGTACTTTACTACGTACTGTTCCTTTAACTGAGAATGATGAGTTGTGTTTGTAACGTGGTGACTTTAGTGAACTCTTGGTCACTAAAACCCACATAGCAGTACTCTTTAAAGTGATCGTCACACTCACTATGAACACTTCAGTTAGTTATGTGGATCTGTAATTAACTCTGGTTTGAATGTGTCGTTAAATGATTCATTAAACAGATCAACCAGAACTCTAACTCTTTACCTTTTTATATAATAAATCATTATTCTGTCAGCATTTATGACGTCTATATTTATTTCTGATTTCTTTCCCCAACAGCTGCATCTGTGAAACAATACTACCCCATTGTCAGAGCTGGAGATGAAGTCACTTTGCCTTTTGACAATGTGATAGATGATCAGGATAAGTGTGAGAGTACTGAGTGGAGCTTCAGTGATTCACCATACTCACCAGGAGTGACGCTGTTTGCAGACGGGCAGATTCACAAAGCAGCCAAAGCTAAATCAGACAGACTGAATGTTACACAGAATTGTTCTCTGGTTATAAAGAAGGTCACAGAGGAGGATGCTGGATGTTACGGCTGCAGACAGTTCAGATCAGGAATACAACAAGATCCAGTCTCTCGTGTTTATCTGTATGTTGTTACCAGTGAGTATTTACATCATGATGTTTTAAACTGTCTCTATAGAGCAATATACTGAATCATTACAATAATTATGATTACAGTGATGAAGTTAATGTTACTCTGTTTGTCTTTCTCTCACAATATCTCCATCTTCAGTGACTGAACATCAGGACAATGATGAGGTGACGTTAAACTGCTCTGTGTCGACATATGGAGGGTGTGCACACAGAGTGAAGTGGCTGCTTCAGGGTCGAGATGTGGTTAAAGATCACAGAGATATAAACACATCACAGTCTTCCTGCTCTTCTGCCTCTGTGACATTTCTGACTTCTCTCTTTAGTTACACAACAAGGTCTGAGTTGTTTACTTGTGAAGTAACTAGTAAGATCACAGGAGAAGTTCATCTGTTTCCCTTCAGCGATCAGTCCTCAGGTGAGAACATGATAAGCTGTTTAAAATAACTTCTAACAGTCTTGTTATAAGAATATATTGAAACAACACATTTACAACATCTCACATTTATCAGGGATTTCATGAGTTTCTGAAATGTGAAGAGACAGATGGTTATGATAAAAAAGAGAAGCTCTTAATTGAGAAACCAGGTTAGAATATAATGAGTTGTTTAAAATCACTTATCACGCATTTAATCACAGATAATGCTTTTGGGATTTGAGGTTTTGACGTCACATCATTTTGTCATTTGGTTTATGCAGAAAACATTTTTTTTAACTACAGTTTTTTGCATGATGTTGTTTTATTCCTTAAGGAGATGCTACAACAACTGGAACACCAACAATTCATGAATGGACATCTGAAAACAACAACAAAGAAACAGACTGCAAACATCCAGAAGGACCAGGTAGTGACTGAAGAGAAGAAATACATTTAACAGCTAAAAACCTCTGACTATATTTCACACTTGGGACTTCTCTCTTTCCAGCTGTGTGGTGGGTCATCATGGTGCCTGTGGGGTTAGCAGCTCTCATCATCACCGTGGTTACAGTCCACATCTGGACCAGAGCTAAAGGTGAGGGTTCATAGATTCAAGAGAAAAGAAAAAGTAAACCGTTGAAGCTGAAGTCAACATGTTTGTCTTTTTGTTTTTTTCAGGGGACAAAAAACGGATGTCAAAAAACCTCGTGAGTTTAAATATAAAATAATAGCTTGTAATATTTATTATTTTCATTTAACTGTGATTATAAGACAGGCAGAAGATTCAACAAAGGAGTAAAGTGTGCATGTTGTGTTGAAATGAAGTATCTCTGTGGTTCCCTTGAGCAAGGCACTAAAGGAAGTACTGAGATATTGTACTTCAATAAAAGTAGCAATACTACAATGTAGAAATACTCTAATATATAAATATGATTAATAATACAAATATACCTAAATTGAAAGTACTGATTATGCAGAATGTAATAATATAATATATGATTATAATAAGTGATGTTTTAATGTGTATCACTTCCATTTGCAATGTATGGTTTATTAAAAGTACTTGACATACTACTGGGTAGCTTAACTAGTTATATTTGTCATGTAATACATCATAGATGGTGATTTCTGCTCAATTTAAGAATGAAATAAATACAAAATAAAAAAAGGAATATAAAAGATGTTAAAGCAAGAATGTGTAATAAAAATGAATGGATGAAGACGAGTAAAAGGTTCAACATGAAGCTCCAGAATAAGGACCCGTTAAAGTGTAAAGTAGCATTAACTGATGATAGTCAAGTAAAGTCCTTAAAATATGTACTGAAATACAAAACTGAGTAAATGTACTTAGTTACTTTCCAGCTCTGCTCTGTGTTTTCACCATGTCTCTGTTCCATGCTGACAGGAGCAGAATGATGAAGATGAAGATGAAGATGAGGTGAACTATGAAAACGATGGAGGGGCTTCTGCCTCTGTGTGACTGATCAACAACATCAACTCCCCTCAGAGTCCATGCTGTCAAACATCACCTCCTCATATTCTACAGGAGAAAACAGGAGAACCATGAGATCATTGGAACATTTCTGATGACTGAGAACACCTGAGCAGTGTTCATTTTGGCAGCTATTTTTGATTTAGTCTTTAGACGAAAATGGTTATTAGTGTTTAGTCACATTTTAGTCCTTTTTAATATTCATAGCTTTAGTCTAGTTTTAGTCGATGTAAAATTACATTTTAGTCAACTTTTCGTCAAAATGTTTTCTCTCTTTAAACTAATTCAGTTAAACACAGGTATCTGAAACTGGAATCAAGGTGACAGCATCAAGTGTTCAAATTCCTAAAGCAACATTTCACTCTCTTAACACTTTACTTTGAACGGTACTACTACTCTTACAAATCTGTGTGCATGCCGCTGCAGCGTGTCTGTTAGGCCCCGCCCCCCGCACACAGTGAGAGAGAGATAGAGTTAAGCCCCGCCCCCCACACACAAAGAGAGAGGGAGAGAGTTAGGCCCCGTCCCCCGCATGAGAGAGAGAGAGATAGAGAGGCCCCGCCTCCCGCACACAGAGAGACAGAGAGATAGAGAGGCCCCGCCCCCCGCACACAGAGAGAGAGAGAGAGTTAGGCCCCGCCCCCCGCACACAGAGAGAGAGAGAGATAGAGAGGCCCCGCCCCCCGCACACAGACCACTTCAGAAACTCAACACCATAAGATAGGAAACATAGCTTATTATATTCATTCCTTTCTGATTTAACATCCTTTAATTATGCTCTCACATTCCCATACATAGTTATATTACTGCTTACACTGTATATTTCTGATTTAATGCTGTTTATTCTGTATATGACTTCTCAATATTAGCATTATTTGTACTTACACCTTATACCTTCACTTCTCACTGTAACTGCTGCACATGTTCATACATACGTTGGGTTGAATTAATAAAATATTTAAATTGTAAAATGATCCATAAAATGTTTTTGTTAATTGTGTTCTCTGGGGAAAATCATTCACCCTAGTGTCGATTTAATAACTTTAATAAATGCTTTTATCTCGTTTTTCAATGAATGATTCATATAATGTCTTATAATTAGCATAGCGTGTACTTATACTATACAGTATACCTGTACTGCCTACTGTAACTGCTGCACATGCTGTATATATCTGATCAAATGTCTATACAATATATTTACTATACTCTCTTTTTTACTCTATATGTATTCCTAAACCTGAAATGCCTCCAGTATCTTAGGATGTTTTAATTAGCTTAAAGGTGGGGTAGGTCATTTTGGAGAAACCAGCTTGAGTGCGCTAGAATTTAAAAATACACAACCGGAAAAAATCTGCCACTTCCTTACAGAGCCCCTCCTCCAACACACACGAACGCGCACATGACCAATGAGGGCACCAGATAAGTTTGTGCACAGATGGAAGGCTGACAGGCAGGTAGGCCATCCAGTTATTTTAGCCGGGCCGGCTCAGATGATTGGTCGTGCTTTTTACAGTACTACGGCTTCCACAGATGACATTTATTGTCAAAGCATTTAATGTATTCATTGCTATCGGGATGTTAAGAGCATTCCATGGAATATAACAAAAAGTGTTTCTGAAGTGAATTACATACCCCACCTTTAAGTCCTAATGGAATATGTTACTCCTTTTTTTACTATGGCTTTAATGATATATAATCCAAATAAAAAGAGTGCTTTTAATCAATGTTATAATGAGTTGTGTTTCTCTCTCTATCTCCAACACACTGACAACACAACGCTTTGTTGGGTTTAACACCTCTCTTTGCCCTGGCTCTCACTTTGTAAACAACATACAGTTTGTGTCAGAGCCAAGGAAGGTGTTGCACATTTAGTGGAGCTAATGAATGAAACATGGAAACCAAACGTCTCAGTCTTTATCTCCAGAGACTGTGAAGACCTGGGGGGGAGGGGGGGAACTCAGGGAGGGAACTCAGGGATTTTAGCCTCTGCAGACCATTGACATGCACTAACACCTATTGCACAGGAGAGGGAACACCACAGAAGAAGAACAGGGACTCTTTAAAACTCTCCTCGTTAAATCTGAGAGAAACACACGGGTAACCCAGGTGTGTGTTACTGCTGTGTCACTGCACCTGTGTGTGTGTGTGTGTGTGTGTGTGTGTGTATATAAATATATATATATATATATATGTGTGTGTGTATATATGTCCGCATCTGTAGCCTGTTATTGTCTCATTATACCGCACTGTCAATGAATTAAAAGTAAATATATAAGTCGTCATGAACACATCTGTCCATCAGACAGAGGGCTGCAATGCCTCCTGTCATCATTAATGGACGTCTCTTTAAAATGACCGCTCAGAGGAGAGGAGTTCTCATTTCTCTAACCGCCTGCTGCTTCCCCTCCTCTCTCCTCGGTTCCCCTCCTCGGCTCCTCTGCTCGCATCTCCTGTGGGCGGGACTAAGACACGAGGATAGGAGTCGAGGAGGGGAATTAGAGAAATGAGAAAGGCCCTTAGTGTACTGTTGTTGTTGTTGTTGTTTAGCAGCTAGCAGGCTAACATGCTGGACAACGGTGCTGTGCAGAACTCCATTCATAAATAACCTAGAATTAATGGCGCGTTTCCACTATACGGCCTCGCTCGGCCCCGCTCGGTATGGCTGGGCCTCGTTAGGACTGGCTCACTTTATGGCGCATTTCCATTACAGTTTAGGAACTGGGGCAGTATCTATAGTAACGCAGTGTAGGCGGAGCCGTGACGTGATCTTCAGAGGACCCCAGAAAAACAACACAGCCGTTAGCTGTTAGCACTCAGAGCTCACAGCTCCTCATATATGTTCAGAAACTAGACAAAAGTTAAACAAGTACAAACCACAGACTGCCTGTGTCATGGTGAATACAGTCGCTGCTTTATTTATGTCTGTATAGGCCGTTGTTGTGAGTGTGGACGGTCGGAGCATATACTGCGTTAGCTTAGCCAATCTCCATTTAGAAAACAAGCATTTTAAAAGGTTTTTCGCCTGCCGTCTGTCTGCAGACTTGACAAAGCATTAATTCATGGTTTTTACTAACCGGTATCAGTATGTTGTTACTTCGGCATCATTTTGAAACGTGTATTACAATTAAATCACGGTCAAATATGTCCATCTTGTTGTAGTTGTAGCCCCCTTGCCAGCGACGCTCTCTCTAGTTTAGCAAACTCAGCCCGACTCAGCCTCGTTGTCTCTGGCCCTGGACCCACGATTTTATGAGGCCAGAAAAACTGTGAATTAGGACCCGCCGGCCGGTACTAGGCCAAGTGGAAACGCAACCAAAGACGGGCCGCTGACGTCACAGCCCTCTTAAACCGGGCTGCGCGCTGTAGTGGAAACGCGCCATTTGTGTTTATATTTTTAATTAAAGATAATAATAGGTAATATATCTGATAGGAACATATAGTGAATTGTTAGGGTCTTCTGGAGGAATCGGCACATGTTTATAAAGTAAACAAGCTCACTATTCGGTAGCTAGTTTTATTTGTATTTTCCATATTATTATGTTTTTTTTAAATGTATGTGTACTACTATTGTTTTTTATTATTTTATTTTATTTCACAAACAATACACATACAAACTCTCCGTTAAAAAAATGAATGTACACTTCTACTTCCAGCTAGCTAGTTTCAATTTTAATTTAGTAGTAGTTTTTTTATTTGATTATATTTCACAAACCATACACATACGAACTCCTGAGGAATAAAACAACTTCTGTGTGTGTGTGTGTGTGTGTGTGTGTGTGTGTGTGTGTGTGTGTGTGTGTGTGTGTGTGTGTGTGTGTGTGTGTGTGTGTGTGTGTGTGTGTGTGTGACCTAGCATTACTATCCTTGATAGCAATGAATATCAATAATAAGTGCTTTGACAAAAAATCCTACCTGCCTGTCAGCCTTCCATCTGTGCACAAACTTATCTCGTGCCCTCATTGGTCATGTGCGCGTTCGTGTGTGTTGGAGGAGGGGCTCTGTAAGGAAGTGGCAGATTTTCTCCGGTTGTGTATTTTCAAATTCTAGCGCACTCGAGCTGGTTTCTCCAAAATTACCTACCCTACCTTTAAGGAGAAAAGAAAAAGTAAACCGTTGAAGCTGAAGTCAACATGTTTGTCTTTTTGGTTTTTTTCAGGGGGCAACAAACGGATGACAAAAAACTTTGTGAGTTTAAATATAAAATAATAGTTTGTAATATTTATTATTTTCATTTAACTGTGATTATAAGACAGGCAGAAGATTCAACAAAGGAGTAAAGTGTGCATGTTGTGTTGAAATGAAGTATCTCTGTGGTTCCCTTGAGCAAGGCACTAAAGGAAGTACTGAGATATTGTACTTCAATAAAAGTAGCAATACTACAATGTAGAAATACTCTAATATATAAATATGATTAATAATACAAATATACCTACATTGAAAGTACAGATTATGCATAATGTAATAATATAATAAGTGATGTTTTAATGTGTATCAATTCCATTTGCAAAGTATGGTTTATTAAAAGTACTTGACATACTACTGGGTAGCTTAACTAGTTATATTTGTCATGTAATACATCATAGATGGTGATTTCTGCTCAATTTAAGAATGAAATAAATACATAATAAAAAAAGGAATATAAAAGATGTTAAAGCAAGAATGTGTAATAAAAATGAATGGATGAAGACGAGTAAAAAGTTCAACATGAAGCTCCAGAATAAGGAGCAGTTAAAGTGTAAAGTAGCATTAACTGATGATAGTCAAGTAAAGTCCTTAAAATATGTACTGAAGTACAAAACTGAGTAAATGTACTTAGTTACTTTCCAGCTCTGCTCTGTGTTTTCACCATGTCTCTGTTCCATGCTGACAGGAGCAGAATGATGAAGATGAAGATGAAGATGAGGTGAACTATACAAACGATGGAGGGGCTTCTGCCTCTGTGTGACTGATCAACAACATCAACTCCCCTCAGAGTCCATGCTGTCAAACATCACCTCCTCATATTCTACAGGAGAAAACAGGAGAACCATGAGATCATTGGAACATTTCTGATGACTGAGAACACCTGAGCAGTGTTCATTTTGGCAGCTATTTTTGATTTAGTCTTCAGACGAAAATGGTTATTAGTTTTAGTCACATTTTAAATTAATAATCTTTATTCTCAAAGTAATGATAAACCTGTCAGTTGGATGTAGAAAAGTCAGAATCAATATAGATGTTTTTTATTTTAAAGAAAATTCAGATTTTACATAGTAAAAAACTGTAAATTATAGTGTCCGTCCAAAAATTCTTTTTTACTTATAGTGAAAACTACCCTTGGATGATGGGTTAGTAGACTAAAAGCTTTAGGAATCCAAAGTACAACATATAATAAGTACCCTGTATCAAGATTGATGCAAAACAAGTGAAATTTGACCTTTTTAGAGAGATTTAGCCAAAGAAACTCACTTCTGGGGTCATTTGTGTGGATTTGACCTATCTCTGGCCCCCCTTGCTCGATTTTGATGAATGAAATCTCTTTATAACCGCTAGAGCCAATGGAATCGAGGGAAAGTTATATACACACCAAAACGTTAACAAATAAGGAGTGAGAGTGACGCGTTACCAAAACCGGAAGCTGCATACACTCTGGTGGCTACCATTAGCAGCTAACTTTTCCGCTCCGATTTTTACATAAAAAATGGAATTATGGATTATGAATAATTTTTTAAAAGGCACAGGTACATTATCAACCTATGGATCAACAGTTGTAGAATTTTTTTTTCCGTTTTAATGCCATTGAACACGTCTTTTGACCTAATTGACAGCTACGGTGAGACGATCTGCCGTAAAAGCTCCGTAAAGGTACGTGTTGTGATGTCTGTGTTTGCTTCCCCTGTCGCAAGTTCGGATCGCTCAGTGATGATACTATACCTAAATAATCAGTGGAGTCTCAGCTTTAATCGGCTATATTGTATGTGCAGCTACGATAAGTAATAAGGGTATCTTTATCTTGAATTGTGTGCCGCAGTGCGTTAGAATTTTTTCGCTCAGGGGTCATTTAGACCCTTCTTATGATACTTGTGTTTTGTTTTGGTAAAAATGGTTCATATCTTCAGTTAGCTGAGATTCTTCCCGTTAATCTGGTGCTACACATTAATAGTTTCATAAATGTTAAGAAGCCCTGAGACATTATCTCGAAAACAAAACGGTGGGAGGGGTCCAATGGGGGGACCGCCGTGCTTAAGAGGTTAAACTAATTCAGTTAAACACAGGTATCTGAAACTGGAATCAAGGTGACAGCATCAAGTGTTGAAATTCCTAAAGCAACATTTCACTCTCTTAACACTTTACTTTGAACGGTACTACTACTCTTACAAATCTGTGTGCAGTAGAGATGGGCGAGTCCTGATTCATCCGGATCATTAACCCGGATCCTAGAAATGAGCTGGTCATGACGAGTCTCCCCTCTCCATTAACCCGAGTCCTTGAGTCCCACACTTGGTGTGACGTACAAATTAAAACTATAAATTGCGTCACTCGCTACTCTCTTTATAACATGTAAAATCACATTACAACGTACCCCAGTCCATCTACCTACCCTTTAGCAAGTATACAGGATAGCTGCCAGAAGTGATCGTTTGGCTCAGGGGAGGGGACGCAGATCAGTGAAACTTCCTGCAGACTCGTGGGGACTCGGAGGAGCCGACGGCTCCAACAGCAGACTCGCAGATTCGCAGATTCGCAAATCCTGACTCGCTGCAACACACAGCGGATCAGACTCGTGCGGACTCGGAGCCGTAACCATATAGCAGCAGATCCAGAGACCCAGCAGACTCGTCGTCATGCACGAGTCCACAGCAGACTCGGATTCGCAAATCCTGACTCACTGTGTGTGCAACACACAGCGGATCAGACTCGTGCGGACTCGGAGCCGTATATAGCAGCAGATCCGGAGATCCAGCAGACTCGTCCTCATGCACGAGTCAACAGCAGACTCAGATTTGCCAAATCGCAAAATAACCCTTTTTTTTGTGATCAACATTTTTTATTAAAGCAAAATACACTGTGTAGCGGAGGTTAATTATAACGTCAGTTTAATAGATAGATAGATAGATAGTACTTTATTGATCCTAAATTGGGAAATTGTTGTTGTTACAGCAGCATAAAAGGCATTTTACAATAAAACAAAACTACAAAATATACAAGAATAGAAATAAAAATAAAATATAAAATATACATGTCGAAATATAAAATATACATGCAGATATTATATATATATATATATATACAAATATATATATTCAAAATATATGGAATAATAATATGCTCGTGAAATGCAACAACTTTTCGGTTTCACCAATAGGATTTCTACGGTCTTGGTCATGCTGACTCATATGACTCAAATGACTCGTATGATCCGGATCTCTTCAATGGCTGACTCAGAAGACCCTGAGTCCGTAAAATGATCCGGATTTGCCATCTCTAGTGTGCAGGCCGCTGCAGCGTGTCTGTTAGGCCCCGCCCCCCGCATACAGAGAGAGAGAGATAGAGAGGCCCCGCCCCCCGCACACAGACCACTTCAGAAACTCAACACCATAAGATAGGAAACATAGCTTATTATATTCATTCCTTTCTGATTTAACATCCTTTAATTATGCTCTCACATTCCCATACATAGTTATATTACTGCTTACACTGTATATTTCTGATTTAATGCTGTTTATTCTGTATATGACATCTCAATATTAGCGTTACTTGTACTTACACCTTATACCTTCACTTCTCACTGTAACTGCTGCACATGTTCAAACATACGTTGGGTTGAATTAATAACATATTTAAATTGTAAAATGATCCATAAAATGTTTTTGTTAATTGTGTTCTCTGGGGAAAATCATTCCCTCAAATCATAGTGTCGATTTAATAACTTTAATAAATGCTTTTATCTCGTTTTTCAATGAATGATTCATATAATGTCTTATAATTAGCATAGCGTGTACTTATACTATACAGTATACCTGTACTGCCTACTGTAACTGCTGCACATGCTGTATATATCTGATCAAATGTCTATACAATATATTTACTATACTCTCTTTTTTACTCTATATGTATTCCTAAACCTGAAATGCCTACAGTATCTTAGGATGTTTTAATTAGCTTAAAGGTGGGGTAGGTAATTTTGGAGAAACCAGCTCGAGTGCGCTAGAATTTGAAAATACACAACCGGAAAAAATCTGCCCCTTCCTTCAGACTTCCTCACAGAGCCCCTCCTCCAACACACACGAACGCGCACATGACCAATGAGGGCACCAGATAAGTTTGTGCACAGATGGAAGGCTGACAGGCAGGTAGGCCATCCAGTTACTTTAGCCGGGCCGGCTCAGATGATTGGTCGTGCTTTTTACAGTACTACGGCTTCCACAGATGACATTTATTGTCAAAGCATTTAAGCATTTATTCATTGCTATCGGGATGTTAAGAGCATTCCATGGAATATAACAAAAAGTGTTTCTGAAGTAAATTACCTACCCCACCTTTAAGTCCTAATGGAATATGTTGCTCCTTTTTTTACTACGGCTTTAATGATATATAATCCAAATAAAAAGTGCTTTTAATCAATGTTATAATGAGTTGTGTTTCTCTCTCTATCTCCAACACACTGACAACACAACGCTTTGTTGGGTTGAACACATATCTTTGACCTGGCTCTCACTTTGTAAACAACATACAGTTTGTGTCAGAGCCAAGGAAGGTGTTGCACATTTAGTGGAGCTAATGAATGAAACATGGAAACAAAACGTCTCAGCCTTTATCTCCAGAGACTGTGAAGACCTGGGGGGGAGGGGGAGAACTCAGGGAGGGAACTCACGGATTTTAGCCTCTGCAGGCCATTGACATGCACTAACACCTATAGAACTACAGGAGAGGGAACACCACAGAAGAAGAACAGGGACTCTTTAAAACTCTCCTCGTTAAATCTCAGAGAAACACACGGGTAACCCAGGTGTGTGTTACTGCTGTGTCACTGCACCTGTGTGTGTGTGTGTGTGTGTGTGTGTGTGTGTGTGTGTGTGTGTGTGTGTGTGTGTGTGTGTGTGTGTGTGTGTGTGTGTGTGTGTGTGTGTGTGTGTGTGTGTGTGTGTGCGTGCGTGCGTGCGTGTGTGTGTGTGTGTGTGTATATAAATATATATATATATATATATGTGTGTGTGTATATATGTCCGCATCTGTAGCCTGTTATTGTCTCATTATACCGCACTGTGAATGATTCAAAGTAAATATATAAGTCATCATGAACACATCTGTCCATCAGACAGAGGGCTGCTGTGCCTCCTGTCATCATTAATGGACGTCTCTTTAAAATGACCGCTCAGAGGAGAGGAGTTCTCATTTCTCTAACCGCCTGCTGCTTCCCCTCCTCTCTCCTCGGTTCCCCTCCTCGACTCCTCCGCTCGCATCTCCTGTGGGCGGGACTAAGACACGAGGTAGGAGTCGAGGAGGGGAATTAGAGAAATGAGAAAGGCCCTTAGTGTACTGTTGTTGTTGTTGTTTAGCAGCTAGCAGGCTAACATGCTGGACAACGGTGCTGTGCAGAACTCCATTCATAAATAACCTAGAATTAAGTGTTTATATTTTTAATTAAAGATAATAATAGGTGATATATCTGATAGGAACATATAGTGAATTGTTAGGGTCTTCTGGAGGAATCGGCACATGTTTATAAAGTAAACAAGCTCACTATTCGGTAGCTAGTTTTATTTGTATTTTCCATATTATTATGTTTTTTTTTAAATGTATGTGTACTACTATTGTTTTTTATTATTTTATTTTATTTCACAAACAATACACATACAAACTCTCGGTTAAAAAAATGAATGTACTCTTCTACTTCCAGCTAGCTAGTTTCAATTTTAATTTAGTAGTAGTTTTTTTATTTGATTATATTTCACAAACCATACACATACGAACTCCTGAGGAATAAAACAACGTGTGTGTGTGTGTGTGTGTGTGTGTGTGTGTGTGTGTGTGTGTGTGTGTGTGTGTGTGTGTGTGTGTGTGTGTGTGACCTAGCATTACTATCCTTGTGGGGACCTACATCTGTTTACACAGTCACGTGTGGGGACTGGCTTCCCTTATGGGGACCAATTGGAGGTCCCCATAAGGGGTATCATTAATTTTAGGGTGAAGACTTGGTTAGGTAAGAAAATAGAGGTCACCTGTCACCATCTTGTGGTGGCAGGGGAGAGGGACGGGCACATGTTTCATATCTTGGTTAATTTAATCAAACTAATGCTGTTATTAGAGGGTATTTTACCTTATTTAGGGTAATGTGGCATGGTTATGGACACGTGAATACAAAAACTAAATTCTAAGGGAGGGAAGGAAAAGATGGGGATTCAATAAGGAAATGGAGAAAACTAGATAGTTTAAAGGAGAACTGATTAGAAGTAGCGAAAATAATACTAAGGGTTAGGATTAGGTAAGAAGGTGGGGAGTGGTTATGGTTAGGGTGGGGGGAAGTGTTGATTTGTGTTGGTTCTCTCGCGTCCCAGGAGAGAAGCTTGCAATAAGGAGACTAATGGAGTCTCTGAAAAGGTTCAAATGGGTTACTTTAATTAAATGGCGCGGTAATGAAGCAAACAGAAGGAGTGAGGAGAGAGCAGCTGCAGCTGCTGTCTGGAGGCGGCCCGGTCAAGAAGTCCCTGAGATCGCGTTGTCCTCCGTCTGTATCGATCCAGCGCTCCTCCTTCAATGGCGGCTGGTGACGTCGTTCTCCCACCTCTTTCTCCAATGTCCGATATCGCGAGAAGGGTCTAGCTGCGGCCGCGGCCAGTACACGACACTACACGACACGCCCACTACACGACACGCCCACTACACGACACGCCCACCTGACACGACACTACGGTGGCTGAGAGACATTACCGTACATGGCAGATTAAAAGCGAATTGACGACACTGACGCTGACGCAAGGATATTTAAGGAGACATGAGGTTTACAGAGAACAGACAAACAATATGGCACACCGAGTATATAATTACATACTATTTAGGTTCTCGTTTGTTTGTCGATGTGGCTGTTTAGCGCAGTGTAATTGTGTTTATTTTGCTAATTTGTATTTTAAATATTAAATGTAAAGGAATGGAATACATATATATATATATATATATATATATATATATATATATCTTAGCTCTTAGCTTGACATGCTCGACGTTCAGTTAGCATATATGCTAACTGAACATGCTCGTTCAGTTAGCATGTCAAACTAAGAGCTAAGATATATGTATATATTTTAGCTTGACAGATGGAACAATGCATGTACTTGCATTTTTACAAGAATCTGATTTTGTGTAAGTTTTAAATATTCATTGAAGGTGTCTTTCACATTTGAATGTTTTAAAAAAAAAAAACATGTATTAGCTGCTATACTGACATGCACATATGTATAATTATATTATTATTTTAAGTGTGGTTTAAAGTTAAATGATATATAGTTATTGGGTAGAGCCAAGTAACCCAGGTGGATGCAATCAGGCCTCTGTTTTTAGATGGGGTTTGTGGCCATGCTGTAGGCCTGACATTTAATCCATAGACTGTATATATAAAGATTTAAACTAGTTGAAGGGCTTTCTGTTCGAACCACAGTGACATCTAGAGGTTGTTTTGTGCATAACATGTCAACCAGAAGGGTAGAGCTGGCTGAATCAGATCGAGTTAAACTTTTTTTTTTTTCAACAAGATATCAAGACACAAAATGTGCTCTACCAAATGGTGGCGCTGGCAGTTAAAGGGTTACCTTCTGAAAGTGAGGAAGTACGACCAGCTTTGTCCCATAGGATTATACAGGCCAGTCCATTGCTGCTTGTTTAAGGAGTTAACTATTTCCAATATTAAAGTCACTGAAATTGTATTCTATTTTATTCACCTATAGACAAACAACACAACACTCCGTGATGGAGCACGCCCAGAGCTCAACAAATTGGACTCGGACACCTTCCGTCCGGACACAGACGGAGAGAAGGTTCACAGATGAGGTGGCATTCGTCATGGATGTGCTTCTGCCAGAGGTTAGATTTCACTGACTTTTTATTTGTCGACTACACATTATATAAAATTACATATGTTGCACTTAAACTCATGGTCAATGTCCAGTAGAATGTTGATGCCAATTGTTCTGGCATAATTGTCACCTGCAGAATGGCACAACCTTTATTGGATGTCTACATTTTACTCTAACTGTTAAACGTGTGGCTTTAATCCCTTCATGACACAGGCGACAGTCTACGCCCTTGCAGCTGTACTCTCGGTTTCCCTTGAAAGAGCCAAGGAAACTTATAAATGTGGACCCGAGTATGACTGGAGGTAAGCTGGAAACATGAGGAGAATGCTAATACAATTTCCATTTAAAGTGTACAACCCCTGATGCATGTGAATTTATAATATTACATATATGACTTCTTTATACCATCTTGTCTTATCAGTGAGATGGAACTTTGTTCTCATTACCTCACCAAGAACATGAGTGAGGAAGCGCACCAAAGGCTGAAGGACTCCAGTGAAAGATTCCGAAGAGCTTTGGATTCCAAGGAGTTTTTAAATAGGCTTTAACCTCCTGCAGGTCAATCCTGGCTGCTTACATTTTTATTTAAAATCATGTTGATTTTACTGTTGGGATCAATTTAAAAGGTTATTTTTTTTTTTTAAGCAGACCAGCTTGAATAGTGCCACTCAGATTTTCCACATGATGTTCTGTTCAATAAATGTTCATTGAGGAAAACGGTATCAGTGTCTTATTGTATATTCATCACAATGAATGCTGAACTTGCCGGACCATATACTGTAGTTGAAAGTACACAATGAAACACTGGCTTGCTTGTATCAAATCAATACAATTCCCACATGCCCTACCCCGGAACCTGCGGTCTTCAGACTCTGGCCATCTCTCCCTGCGGAGATCTGCAACATCCCCACGCTTGACGCCTTCAAAAGGGCCCTCAAGTCTGCCAAGGTCTTTGGCCCCAAATCTATTTGTTTTGTCTGTTTAACTGTTCGTCTGACTGCCTTTTGTTATGTTTGTTTCTACTCCTGTTCTTTTTAAAGCGACCTTGGGTCTCATGAAAGGCGCTATATAAATCCAAGTTATTATTAATACATCATTGGAACGGTAAGAATCTCAGCTACAACACTGACTAAAGCCTTCCCATCTCCAGTATGCCTACATGACAAGCATTTTTATAATATACAGTAAACCTATCTTTGACTTATTGCAAAATTATAAAATGAAATTCACCCCTGCTGTCATTCTGGCTTTGACTGTTCAAATGAGATGTCAACCATCAAAATGGGATAAGGGGTTCCAGAAATATCACTGTGCAAAACACACCGGCCAATTTTGACCGATAATAGTATGGGAAGGGGGGTATGACCGAACGCAAGAGAAGAGACAATCATCAAGCCAGATACCAAGGTATTTACAACAGGCAACCACTTCAATTACTTTTCCTTTATGTTATTGTTATTTGGTTTTTATTAGTGCTTTTGTCATTTTGAAGGAAATTAAAATACTGTATTGAGTTGGTTTCTTCTGTTTTGGAAGCCTTGTATATCTTTTTGGTCTTGTTAGAAATACCCCATGGTAAAACTGTGTTCTAGCAGCAGTTAAAGAAGCTTAGTTTGCTGTCTTAGACTGCCAGATGTATTAAGATGGTTTGTTCACAATTTACACATAAAACCTAAATGTTCATCTGTTTATTGTTCTTCTTCCTTTATATTCAAAGCATGTTGATTGCCTATTGGCTATATCTTGACATTATGTTAATTTGATCATACTTGCCATACATTTATTTTAATTGATGCGATTCCTTCAAAGGTTTTGTAATAGACCCCTAGTACTTTTAATTTATAAAGTAATAATAATACATGTGAATGATTGAGCTCATTAGTGGCCTGACTGGCCCTCCTAATTTGTTCCTTAATGACCCCATGATGTGATTATGTATATCTTAAAACCTTTAACAACTATATTTAGATGTTCACAAATATCTACATTTATGTATAAAATACATGTGTAGCAGTTAGACAAACATAATCAATAGATTATCTCATTAATACCTATTTTATATATTAAAAAAAAGTTTACTAAACCACCGTTTGTTGACAAAATGATTTGGGTTGAAAGTTATACCGTTGTGTCTCAAACGGATAGACTAGGTTATTAATTTATTTGCCTAATAGTTGCTTAAAATGCTACAATAACATTTGCAATTCGTTTTTAATCTGCCATGTACGATCTCAATAATAAGTGTCGTCAATTCGCTTTTAATCTGCCATGTACGGTAATGTCTCTCAGCCACCGTAGTGTCGTGTCAGGTGGGCGTGTCGTGTAGTGGGCGTGTCGTGTAGTGTCGTGTACTGGCCGCGGCCGCAGCTAGACCATATTGGATATCGCACATAACAGAGGATTTAAACGTTGTGTGGTCATTGTATAACTTCCACACGCCTTTTCTCCTCATACACTCTTTCATGACTTTTTATGTAATGCATTTTAACGGCTGTAATCAATCCTAACGTGAAACCGGAAGTAGTCATTGTTGTCGTCTCTCAATACAGCTTTTCAAAGTAAACTTTAACCGGAACTGTTTTCAGAATAAAACAGTTTTGAACTTACTGTTTGTTTAAAGGGGACCTATCATGCAAAATGCACTTTTGTACGTATTTTATACATGAATATGTGTCCCCGGTGTTCCAGGGAACTCACCAAGTGTCAGAAAACACAACCCTCTCTATTTTCCTCCATACCCAAATCTCTAAAAAAGGGGCTGCAACGGATCTGATAAAAACTGATCCAGATTTGAACACTGTCCTGACGTCAGGACGGTGGCGCTACGGCTATTGGGCCAACTCTCCACCTATCAGGGGAATGTGGGGTTGGGCCACGGCCGGCCATTGCCGCTCGAAAGCGCTGGAGACGCTGTAGTACATATGCCAGGCCTGTAAGTGGCGCTGTAGTCTGCCACAAAAGCAGCGAAGAAGACTTCCCACGCATGGTTACCATGGTTACCCTTCTGTTTATTCTCCGCTGTGGCTTTTTTTCTCCCTCCCCGAGGCAAGCGTTTGCTCCTGCTGCTTTAATTCTCTCCGGTTAGTCCACCAGCAGATGACAAACACCCACCTCTCCGCCTCTTCCAAGGAACGAGGGGACCGTGCGGCAGAGTTTCAGTTAGGTTTTCTTTCGCCGGTCAAGATGTCCATTAAAGTTGAAATCTTCCGGACAAAATTAGAAAAGTGCCGGTCAAAGGTCTTCTTTGTTATTTATTGAGCTTTAAAACAAATGAATAACGACTCTATATAATAATATAATAAAACACAGAGGACGGAGATCTATTTTTCTCCCCCTCTTCTGACTTGATCAGAGCGCGCTCCCCTCTCCTGCAGGGGGGCGTGGTCAGCTGCAGCTCACAGAATCAGCCCCCTGCAAAAACAGGGCTGGAGAACAGCAAATAGAGCGAAATGAGGCATGGCTAAAATGCATGATCTGTTTGGTATTTTGAAAACAGAAACGTATAAATATACCTTATATAGGTATGGCCCTACAATATATCATTTAAATATAGCATGATAGGTCCACTTTAAACTAAATTACGTCATTCAATATTGATTTTAATTTCTAACAGAAGGGAAGAGTTAGATTGAAGGGAGGGAAGAGTGAAGGTTAAGGTATGAGGAAAGGGAATAGTTTATGGTTAGGAGAGAGGGTAGGGGTCAGATAAAAGGGGTTTAAGGTTTGGAAGAATAGGAATGGTTATAAAAGAGTTACATTTAGGAGGGATACCTTGGGACCCGTTATCGTTATCTGCGTTTCCCTGTCGGCCTAGTGTGGCCGAACCGTCTATATCAGCGGTTTTCAAAGTGTGAGGCGCGCCTCCCCTGGGGGGCGCCAGAGAGCTTCAGGGGAGGCGCAGCGTGAGAAAAAAATAAAGAGAAACAATGAAATCTAGCTCGTTAACTTCAGCTAACTTTATGCGAGCGGCAACATGGATCGATTTTTAGTGAAGTTACCTAAAGTGAGAGAGGAGACAGCGTCTGGCCACCCCAGTTGGCAGCTTTGTTTTGAAATAAAAGTTGTGGCTCATCGGACATTTATCAGAGAAAATCCCTGATGTCCGAGTGCAAGTGAATGCAGCACAAGACGCGAGCCTTGTAACCCTGGCGCGAGCGAGGAAATGTGATTGGCGGCGATTTCATTTGAACGGGCGGCAGAAAACGAGAAGCATTCGGACCCAAGTACACGGAAGGAATAAGGTATTTACGGTCTACAATGACAGAGAAGAGACTGTCAAGTTTGGCTGTGCTCAGCATTGAATCAAAACGCACTAAAGCTTTGGATGTTAATACGTTTGTGAGGCGTTTTGCTGAACAAGATGGTAATCGCCGCATTCAGCTGTAATAGGCATGCCAACTTGATGCTCTGCTCACGGATGACTCGAGCATTAAAAACTGTTAAGATGATGACCTTACGTGTGTACATATATTTTTTTCTTTGTGGGGGTCTGCCCTGAGAAAGTCAAATAAGATGGTGTGTAAAACTACACTGCCCAGACAAAAATAAGTAACCACTTTGATTTAACTAGGCCAGTAGGTAAGGGCATTCCACTGGATAATAATACCCCTGCATTATAGCAACAACAATAATAATAATAATAATAGCAATAATAATTGGGAGGGGGGGCGCGGCTGTTCTTATATTCTCTGAGGGGAGGCTCACCTTCCCACACTTTGAAAACCCCTGGTCTATATGATAGAGAACTGTAGCAGATACGACCGTACTCGTGTGGCTAGGGCCTGATACAACGAGACACTTCCTGTTCACACTCCAGCCTGCCACTGAGGTGTGTGTGTGTGTGTGTGTGTGTGTGTGTGTGTGTGTGTGTGTGTGTGTGTGTGTGTGTGTGTGTGTGTGTGTGTGTGGCCCTGCAGTCAGTCTCTGGGTGTTGCTTTAGATGTCTCACCCCGCAAACCAGATCCCTTTCTCACACACACACACACACACACACACACACACACACACACACACACACACACACACACACACACACACACACACACACACACACACTTTCAGTTTGGTCCTCCGGTTCAGTCAGCGCTTCATCTGTTGAGCAGAACCCCATTTTGCCAGTTCTTCCTTGGCTCCGAAAACAATTACCTCAGTTTTATCTTTGTTTATATAGAGATGTATTTATTTTGGATAAACCCCTTGAGATGCACCATCTCGTTTTTAAGGGGGTCCCGACAAAAGCAAAATAACAGAATGCAAAGCAACAACAAACCACGTACAGTCTGTTAATACTCATCTCTGCAGTGTGCAGAACATAAAACTCAGTCAGATAAAACTTCTTGGAGAGTTGAGTGTAGCGTCCTATAGTCAGGTCAGAGAGACTGCTCTAAGAATGGCACATCCAGAAGAGTCTGCAGTGTGTAGAGCATGAAACTATTTCAAAACAACATGAACATTACACCGGCTAATACATGTGTTAAAAAGTAGGCCATTCAAGTGAGTTTCATTAGACGCTCGTTGAGTTAAGCACGTACCTTATCTGCTCAGCATCAGAGGGTAAAACCACAGGTTAACCCGGTTAACAACATCCTCACAGAAACACTTCCCCTTCAGTTCTCAGAAGAGAAATACAGAAGCAGCAGGTTAGAGACTCTGACAGTCGAGAGCCAGAGACCGAGAGAGAAGCACGATGTCTGAATTTAGAAGGATCATGATGTCTTCATTCCTGATGCTGCTGCTCCACTTTCCAGGTGAGGATGCAGAGAACACACACTGTTTACGACTGTTAATGAAAGGCAGGGTTGCCAACTTTGGGTACCTGGCTGGAGTGAGATTTTGATATCATGGGTTTAATTCGGTTTAATTACACATATGCGCACGAAATGACTGCTATCGTGTCAGCAGCGGGACCTTAGCATATATATAGGATATATATACAATATATACAAATACACAATAATGGACACAGACTATAAAGGGCACAAAGTTTCATTCACTAATGAAAGTCAGACATGTTTGTTTCCACTGTTTTATTGTGTGCCTGTCGTGATAAGCAATTAATTGACTTATCGTACGATAAATAAAAATGAACTCGATAACTTTTCTGACCTCGATAAATTGCCATTTACAGTACATGAGGATGTGACTAGCAGTTTGAAAGGATGTACTTGAATTATTATTATATATTATCATTATGTCAGTGGTCTAAAATGGTCATACAACGGTGCCGACAATATTATCGTTTATCGCAATAATTTCCGGGAAAATGTATCCAACAATATTAATTATCGTGAGAGGCCTATACATGAAACACACACACACAAACAAATCTACAGACTTACTCCAAACTGCCAAATATATTAATTAACACACTCTCACTCTCATATACTCTTTGACTCTATTTTGGCCTAGTAGAACAATAAGCAGCAGACTTTGACTTTTTTATCATTTCTACTGGATCTTAGATCTGCGCATGCGCTCCAGAGTATTTTTGTTGGGTAATCTATGGTAGGGCTAACCCATACAGTGGTGGGGCTCAAATCAGTATTTGCAATGTAATTACATACACGCTCCCCCCGACAGTGAAACGCCACGCGTGAGGTTTAGATTATTTCCCTGTCTCAATCCAAATTGAACTGTATGAAATAAAAAGGCACATTTGTCTTGTAGTAAATAAAAAGGGCGACCTGGAGCCAATCCTGCAATTTCCCCACAGGTGAAAGAGTTGACCCCTGCAGGGGGGGTCTGGGGGGATTCTCCCCCAGGAGAATTTTTTAAATACTAACATAAAATACACATTCTGGTACTCTCTTGAGAAGAAAAATAAATAAATCTATTACTACACATTTAAAAAAATGAATGCCATATTAGTTTTTTGTTACTTTGTTCTGAAAGCTGAACCTGCTGCTCCTCACAGAGAGAAGAGGGAAGAGGCTGTGTGAATTACTTTACATTGTGGATAAGGGTGGATAGCCCCCATTGTTCTGTGTGTCAAAATGAAAGACAGCCCACACACCTATCAATCATCAAACCGTGGGGTCTTATTTCATTACGTGTTGATTTCTATCAACACGTAATGTTGTATCGATGTATAGAGATGTACTACCGCAAAAGTATTCTCATCTCCGTCGGGACTTCCTGCAACAACACCACGCCGTTATCGTGATTCTGATTGGCCAGAATACATTATCAAAGATGTTCTATTGAGAAGACGATCACTACGTGAGAAAAGTTTTCAAAACCGTTTCTCGTCTTCGTATTCTTATTTTTGGCGTGAGAATAGTTTGGGCAGCGTGAGAGCGTGAGATTGAGAGTGAAAGCGTGTGTCACACGCCAGATGCGTGAGAGTTGGCAACCCTGTGAAAGGTAGTGAGGCCGTCTTTCAATTGAAATCGATGTATCCTTGGGCAAGATGCTTAACCCCAAGTCGCTCCCAATGGGGAACGGTGTGTGAATGATACCTTCTGTCGTGGAGTTTGAATCAGTTTCTACATTTAATATCCACTTTCCTCTATCGGGGTTGTGGGTTATGACGCGCCTCACTTTGCTTCCAAACTAACTTTGCAGAGATCGTTGTAGTGTTGAATCACATCAGGTTTATTCTTTGATCAAGACGACATACAAACATGAAGACAAACTTCCTCGCTTCAAAGTAACTAAAAGTTCTCCGTATCAAAAAAGAACAAAAAGAACAAAAAGAACACGGTCAAAAGACTCTACCGCTTCCTGTCTAATCACACCCTCAGCTGTGAACCAATGTCATGCCATATATAGACATATAGACATATAGACATGCACGTCACATCCGACAGCAAATAAGTGAGACTTAAACTAACATCTTTTAAAGCGTAGTGTGACTCACAAAAATAAATAGTTAAGAGTTTCCTCTAAAGCCTTTTAGTAATAAGACAAACATTCAAACCTTAATGATGAAAGGGAAATGGCTCTAACCCCTTCATTGAGCAAGGGGCACATTGCTCTGTATGCATTGGGTGTGAATGGGTGACTTGTTGTATGTAAAGCGCTTTGAGGGGGTGAAAGACTGGATAAAGCGCTTTATAAATACAGTCCATTTACCATTTACCAATTACATGAAATAAAACAGCTTTAATATCACTAACGGTACTTTACTACGTACTGTTCCTTTAACTGAGAATGATGAGTTGTGTTTGTAACGTGGTGACTTTAGTGAACTCTTGGTCACTAAAACCCACATAGCAATACTCTTTAAAGTGATCGTCACACTCACTATGAACACTTCAGTTAGTTATGTGGATCTGTAATTAACTCTGGTTTGAATGTGTCGTTAAATGATTCATTAAACAGATCAACCAGAACTCTAACTCTTTACCTTTTTATATAATAAATCATTATTCTGTCAGCATTTATGACGTCTATATTTATTTCTGATTTCTTTCCCCAACAGCTGCAGATTTGAAAGGTTACTCCCTCACTGTCAGACCTGGAGATGAAGTCACTTTGCCTTTTGACAATGTGATAGATGATCAGGATAAGTGTGAGAGTACTTGGTGGAGCTTCAGTGATTCACCTAACCCACCAGCAGTGAGGCTGTTTGCAGACGGACAGATTCACAAAGCAGCCAAAGCTAAATCAGACAGACTGAGAGTTACACAGAATTGTTCTCTGGTTATAAAGAAGGTCACAGAGGAGGATGCTGGAGGTTACGGCTGCAGACAGTTCAGATCAGGAGAACAACAAGGTTCACTCTCTGTGGTTTATCTGTATGTTGTTACCAGTGAGTATTTACATCATGATGTTTTAAACTGTCTCTATAGAGCAATATACTAAATCATTACAATAATAATGATTACAGTGATGAAGTTAATGTTACTCTTGTTGTCTTTTCTCTCACAATATCTCCATCTTCAGTGACTGAACATCAGGACAATGATGAGGTGACGTTACGCTGCTCTGTGTCGACATATGGACAGTGTGATCACAGAGTGAAGTGGCTGCTTCAGGGTCAAGATGTGGATAAAGATCACAGAGAGATAAAGACATCACAGTCTCTCTGCTCTGCCTCTGTGACATTTCTGACTTCTCTCTTTAGTTACACAACAAGGTCTGAGTTGTTTACTTGTAAAGTAACTGATGAGCTCACAGGAGACGTACAGGTGTTTCCCTTCAGCGATCAGTCCTCAGGTGAGAACATGATAAGCTGTTTCAAATCACTTCTAACAGTCTTGTTATAAGAATATATTGAAACAACACATTTACAACATCTCACATTTATCAGGGATTGAATGAGTTTCTGAAATGTGAAGTGACAGATGGTTATGATAAAAAAGAGAAGCTCTTAATTGAGAAACCAGGTTAGAATATAATGAGTTGTTTTAAATCACTTATCACACATTTAATCACAGATAATGCTTTTGGGATTTGAGGTTTTGACGTCACATCATTTTGTCATTTGGTTTATGCATAAAACAACTGGAACACCAACAATTCATGAATGGACATCTGAAAACAACAACAAAGAAACAGACAGCAAACATCCAGAAGGACCAGGTAGTGACTGAAGAGAAGAAATACATTTAACAGCTAAAAACCTCTGACTATATTTCACACTTGGGACTTCTCTCTTTCCAGCTGTGTGGTGGCTCATCATGGTGTCTGTGGGGTTAGCAGCTCTCATCACCATGGTTACAGTCCACATCTGGACCAGAGCTAAAGGTGAGGGTCCATAGATTCAAGGTAGGGTAGGTAAGTTTGAGAAACCGACTCGAGTTCATTTGTTATATTCCATGGAATGCTCTTAACATCCCGATAGCAATGAATATCAATAATAAGTGCTTTGACAAAAAATCCTACCTGCCTGTCAGCCTTCCATCTGTGCACAAACTTATCTCGTGCCCTCATTGGTCATGTGCGCGTTCGTGTGTGTTGGAGGAGGGGCTCTGTAAGGAAGTGGCAGATTTTCTCCGGTTGTGTATCTCCAAAATTACCTACCCCACCTTTAAGGAGAAAAGAAAAAGTAAACCGTGGAAGCTGAAGTCAACATGTTTGTCTTTTTGGTTTTTTTCAGGGGGCAAAAAACGGATGACAAAAAACCTTGTGAGTTTAACCTGTTACGCACCTTCCGCCCGGTACCGGGCGGATAAACGCGTCATTTGCAGGAAACAACGTCTAAGGAATCTTAATATTGAATAAAACTATGAATGTGTTATATCCATGTAACGGGAAGAAACTCAGCTAACTGATCTTTTTAATTTTTTTTTTCAAAAAAAACCCACAATGCTAGCACTCAGCCTCTGAATTAGCCACGAGCGAAAACATGGAACGTAATGCGGCACTTAAACTCACTCAGAACTCCCTTATTACTTATCCTAGATGCACAACCAAACACTCTTTTTTGGTGTCCTGGAGACACTGAATCTAACGGTGCCCTCCTCAACACTCAGTGATAAACATTCGCGACGCTATAAACGAAAGCGTACATCATCACATGTGGAGCTAAGTAGCTAAACACGTAAACATGGCTTACCTTGGTCAAAAGTGGTCTTCAATGGCATTAAAACGATAAAAAAACGATGCTGCAGTTAATCCATAGGTTCATCCTATGTGTCTGTGCCTTCTTTGAAATTATTTCTGATAATCCATAAGCAATACAACTGCGTTTTAGTTTCCAAACTCCAGAAGGAGACATTCTTCCACTTTGCTTTCGTTTTCCACACGCGAAGCGCCCACATTTTTTCTTTACAACGTGTGTGGGTGTGTGCCTCCCCCTTCGATTCTATTGGCTCTAACGGTCACAAGGGTATGTCAACCAACCAAATCGACCAAGGGGGGCCAGAGATAGGTCAAATCCACCCAAATGACCCCAGAAGTGGTTTTTGGCTAAATCTCTCTAAAAAGGTCAAATTTCACTTGTTTTGCATCAATCTTGATACAGGGTACTTATTATATGTTGTACTTTGGATTCCTAAAGCTTTTAGTCTACTAACCCATCATCCAAGGGTAGTTTTCACTATCTGTAAAAAATAATCTTTGGACGGACACTATAATTTACAGTTTTTTACTATGTAAAATCTGAATTTTCTTTAAAATAAAAAACATCTATATTGATTCTGACACTTCTACATCCAACTCACAGGTTTATCATTACTTTGAGAAAAGATTATTAATTTAACCCTTTTAGAAGGGAAGATATGGTCATTTGTTCTGGGAATGTCATTTTCGAGCCTGAGACCTGAAAAACAGGCTCAGAGTGGAACAGGTTAAATATAAAATAATAGTTTGTAATATTTATTATTTTAATTTAACTGTGATTATAAGACAGGCAGAAGATTCAACAAAGGAGTAAAGTGTGCATGTTGTGTTGAAATGAAGTATCTCTGTGGTTCCCTTGAGCAAGGCACTAAAGGAAGTACTGAGATATTGCACTTCATTAAAAGTAGCAATACTACAATGTAGAAATACTCTAATATATAAATATGATTAATAATACAAATATACCTACATTGAAAGTACTGATTATGCAGAATGTAATAATATAATATATGATTATAATAAGTGATGTTTTAATGTGTATCACTTCCATTTGCAATGTATGGTTTATTAAAATGACTGTACATACTACTGGGTAGCTTAACTAGTTATATTTGTCATGTAATACATCATAGATGGTGATTTCTGCTCAATTTAAGAATGAAATAAATACATAATAAAAGATGTTAAAGCAAGAATGTGTAATAAAAATGAATGGATGAAGACGAGTAAAAAGTTCAACATGAAGCTCCAGAATAAGGAGCAGTTAAAGTGTAAAGTAGCATTAACTGATGATAGTCAAGTAAAGTCCTTAAAATATGTACTGAAGTACAAAACTGAGTAAATGTACTAAGTTACTTTCCAGCTCTGCTCTGTGTTTTCACCATGTCTCTGTTCCATGGTGACAGGAGCAGAATGATGAAGATGAAGATGAAGATGAGGTGAACTATGAAAACGATGGAGGGGCTTCTGCCTCTGTGTGACTGATCAACAACATCAACTCCCCTCAGAGTCCATGCTGTCAAACATCACCTCCTCATATTCTACAGGAGAAAACAGGAGAACCATGAGATCATTGGAACATTTCTGATGACTGAGAACACCTGAGCCCCATGAGAGGCCCTTCAGAAACTCACCTCCATATGATAGGAAACATAGCTTATTATATTCATTCATTTCTGATTTAACATCCTTTAAGTATGCTCTCACATTCCCATACATAGTTATATATCTGATCTATAGTCTACAGTCTCTGTATATAACATCTCAATATTAGCAGTACTTGTGCTCACACCTTATACCTTCACTTCTCACTGTAACTGCTGCACATGTTCAAACATACAAGTGTTGGGTTGAATTCATAACATTTCTAAATTGTAAAATAATCCCTAATCTATATTTCTTCATTGTGCTCTCTAGGGACTTTCAGTCAAACTTGGTCTAATCAATTTTAAGAATATCTTTTATTTGTTTTTGTTATTAATGATTCATATAATGTCTTCTAATTAGCATAGCGTGTACTTATACCTACAGTATATATACCTGTACTGCCTAACTGCTGCACATGCTGTATATATCTGATCAATAGTCTATACAATATATTTACTATACTCTCTTTTTACTCTATATGTATTCCTAAAGCTGAAATGCCTCCAGTATCTTAGGATGTTTTAATTAGCTTAAGTCCTAATGGAATATGTTACTCCTTTTTTTACTACGGCTTTAATGATATATAATCCAAATAAAAAGAGTGCTTTTAATCAATGTTATAATGAGTTGTGTTTCTCTCTCTATCTCCAACACACTGACAACACAACGCTTTGTTGGGTTGAACACCTCTCTTTGCCCTGGCTCTCACTTTGTAAACAACATACAGTTTGTATCAGAGCCAAGGAAGGTGTTGCACATTTAGTGGAGCTGTGGTGATATCCTGGGATCAGGTATGAGGCAACAAAGAAAGTGATACAGTTTGTGTCAGAGCCAAGGAAGGTGTTTTTTTAAATACTTTATTTACACCGTGGGGAATTATTTTTGGTAACCATTTTGTTTGTATTATTATATAAATTAAATCAAATCATAATAATAAAAACAAATGGTTAAATAATTATTCATCCTGGGTTACATTTAAATTCGTAAAAGTTGCTCCATTTTAGAAATAGAATATGGATTAAAAGATGAAAACATTTGGGGATATTTCTTTATTAAATACTCAGATCGTGTACTGGAGTAAAAGTAGAAGTACTCAGATCTTGTACTTGAGTAAAAGTAGAAGTACTCAGATCTTGTACTTGAGTAAAAGTAGAAGTACTCAGATCTTGTACTTGAGTAAAAGTAGAAGTACTCAGATCTTGTACTTGAGTAAAAGTAGAAGTACTCAGATCTTGTACTTGAGTAAAAGTAGAAGTACTCAGATCTTGTACTTGAGTAAAAGTAGAAGAACTCAGATCTTGTACTTTAGTAAAACAGTACGCTACCTTTCATATCTGTAGTAGTTTGTCCGACAGGCCGTGTTTTGTTTGGGTTTCATGTGTTTTTTACTGTAAACAAAGTGGGTTGAAGTACTCAGATCTTGTACTTCGTTAAGGTAGAAGTACTCAGATCTTGTACTTGAGTAAAAGTAGAAGTACTCTGATCTTGTACTTGAGTAAAAGTAGAAGTACCAGAGTGTAGGAATACTCTGTTACAGTAAAAACCCTGCATTCAAAATGTTCCTCAAGTAAAAGTAGAAAAGTATTATCATCAAAATATAGTGAAAGTAGCGACAGTAAAAGTAGTCATTGTGCAGATTGGTCCATTTCAGAATAATATATATGATATTGTAGTGCCGAGAGAAGGGAGACGGAGGCGGTGTATCAGAGTTGCAAATCTCTCTTTATTGGAGAGCAGAAATCGACGTGCTGTCGGGTTGCAGGAAAGAGGAGAAGAGAAAGTGAAAGAGGAGGACACACAGTAGGTACCCCGGAGGTACCGTCAACATATGTGTCCGGGCGGAAACAATACCCCCAACCTGTAGTTCCATGATTGGATTATGTAACCCCAGTGTATGCATCAGTGATCACTACACAAGCCCCCCCAGAATTCAACCATGGACACAATCCTCGCGTCGGGAGGAAGCACCACAGGGGCCGAGGAGGGCGGGCCACGGAACGGGCCGTCGGAAGGGGGCCGCAGGAGAGGGTAGGGGCCCCAACGAAGGCGAGGGCAACCCCACCGGAGGGCGGGCCGGAACGGGCCGTCGTCAGGGGGCCGCAGAAAGCAGGGTCGCTGTGTCGAGACCAGGGGACGGGCGTGAAAAACCCGGTGGTCCCCAGCCGGGAGGAGCGCTGCCCGGCCGCAGGCGAAGGCACAGCGGCGGCGGGCACGAAGTCCTCGGGAGGAAGGAGCCGTGGACAGGGGAGAGGCCAGACGGGGCGCCGTCGAGGCGAACCGTGAGCCGCGGTCAGAGGTGAGGCCAGGCAGGGTCCCGAAGCGCGCCACCCACGGGCCGATGAAGGCATGGGCGACGTCCGGAACCGCCGAGGCGAGGGAAGAGGCGAGACGGGGTCCAGAAGCGCGCCACTGTGTGACGTCCGAAGCCGCCGTCGAGGTGGTGAAACAGCGAGAGGGTCCACACGAGGCCGACCAGCCATGGTCGAACCTCCTCTCCGGCACCAGAAAAAGCTCAAAAGGTCGTCCTGTCCACGAACAAAAACAGGTGGGCGAAATAGCGAGAGGATCCACGCGAGGCCGACCAGACATGATCGAACCCCCTCTCCGGCACCACAAAAAAATTAAAAATAAATTAAAAAAAACAGTCGGTTGTCGATAGCCGCCGGTAGCTGCAAGGCGTTAGCTGATGCTAGCAGTCGTCGCTAGCCGTTCTCGGCGGCCGTCAGTCGCTGGCCGGACATGCAGCCGCACGTCCCGAACCAACCCGGCACGGTCGCGTACCGGCCCCATGGAAGGCTTGCCGTCCCCCAGAGCCGAAAAGCCGTGAAAATGGCGAGCGTCGTCCGCGTCCATTCCGTGGGGCGCACCGAGCCTCAGTCCGTGCGCACGTGGCAGCAACGGAGGTCCCCAAAAATCTCCGGCATTTCGAGAAAAGCAGAGTCTGCTTTTTGCCGTGTTCGGTCCAGTCCCGGATCCTTCGCGAGACTTATGTCAGGGTCACCACTGTAGTGCCGAGAGAAGGGAGACGGAGGCGGTGTATCAGAGTTGCAAATCTCTCTTTATTGGAGATCAGAAATCGACGTGCTGTCGGGTTGCAGGAAAGAAGAGAAAGTGAAAGAGGAGGACACACAGTAGGTACCCCGGAGGTACCGTCAACATATGTGTCCGGGCGGAAACAATACCCCCAACCTGTAGTTCCATGATTGGATTATGTAACCCCAGTGTATGCATCAGTGATCACTACAATATGTTTTATAATGATTGATCATGAAAGTGTTCTCAAAGCTGGTAAAGGTGCAGCTAGTTTGAATGACTTTGTATACTGCAGGGTAGCTTGTGGATTTACTCCAGGTGGAATTAAATTCTGATTTAACACTTGATTATATTTCACATCAGTAATAGTGGGTGCAGTACCTCCTCCTTGTCGCCAGTTTGCGCTGCTCTCTTTCTGTTCTCCTGTAAAGTAATCCTCTCTTCCTCTGGGGGGTGAAAGGACACAAACAGCCGACATGACAACATTAAGACCCTTTAACTGCGATGATCTGTTCAAATTCAACAACATGTGAGTGAATTACCTTCAGTTTAACTCTCCTTTAGTGCTTCCTTCACCACGTGCTGCTGTGTTTGTGTCCTGATGTTGTTGATGTTGTTTAGCAGCTAGCAGGCTAACATGCCGGACAACGGTGCTGTGCAGAACTCCATTCATAAATAACATGGATTTGAGTGTTTATATTTTTAATTAGAGATAATAATAGGTGATATATCTGATAGGAACATATAGTGAATTGTTAGGGTCTTCTGGAGGAATCGGCACATGTTTAGAAAGTAAACAAGCTCACTATTCCGTAGCTAGTTTTATTTTTATTTTCCATATTATTAGGTTTTTTGTTAAATGTATTACTACTATTTTTTTTTATTATTTATTCATTATTTAATTTAATTTTTACAAACAATACACATACAAACTTGGCACTACATGCTGATATACACCTGAACATCAGCAGGAGAGGACTCTTTAAAGTAGAGACACTACGTACTGACATACACCTGAACATCAGCAGGAGAGGACTCTTTAAAGTAGAGACACTACATACTGATATACACCTGAACATCAGCAGGAGAGGACTCTTTAAAGTAGAGACATTACATACTGATATACACCTGAACATCAGCAGGAGAGGACTCTTTAAAGTAGAGACACTACATACTGATATACACCTGACCATCAGCAGGAAAGGACTCTTTAAAGTAGAGACACTACATACTGATATACACCTGAACATCAGCAGGAGAGGACTCTTTAAAGTAGAGACACTACATACTGATATACACCTGACCATCAGCAGGAGAGGACTCTTTAAAGTAGAGACACTACATACTGATATACACCTGAACATCAGCAGGAGAGGACTCTTTAAAGTAGAGACACTACATACTGATATACACCTGACCATCAGCAGGAGAGGACTCTTTAAAGTAGAGACACTACATACTGATATACACCTGAACATCAGCAGGAGAGGACTCTTTAAAGTAGAGACACTACATACTGATATACACCTGAACATCAGCAGGAGAGGACTCTTTAAAGTAGAGACACTACATACTGATATACACCTGAACATCAGCAGGAGAGGACTCTTTAAAGTAGAGACACTACATACTGATATACACCTGAACATCAGCAGGAGAGGACTCTTTAAAGTAGAGACACTACATACTGATATACACCTGAACATCAGCAGGAGAGGACTCTTTAAAGTAGAGACACTACATACTGATATACACCTGAACATCAGCAGGAGAGGACTCTTTAAAGTAGAGACACTACATACTGATATACACCTGACCATCAGCAGGAGAGGACTCTTTAAAGTAGAGACACTACATACTGATATACACCTGAACATCAGCAGGAGAGGACTCTTTAAAGTAGAGACACTAATTACTGATACAAAATAACAAAAACGAGATTTAAGTATTCCTAATTCTAATTAGAAATAATGAGTAGCGAATTTGTTTTATTATTAATTCATTATTTTGTATTGTTACTGGCTCCATCTCTTAGTTAGGATATTCAACAGCAAATCTGTAAATAACTTTATGCAATATATATACTTTTATATATTTAAATTGTACTTTTACTGCTGTTATCTGGCTGCTATCACAACACTTTATACATGTTACACTTATTTATTTTTTAAATACTGCTTCTGTGCTTCTGTATATATTTGTATCTACAATATTAAATGCTTACCTCTTAATTCATATTTGTGCCTCTTTACTGTACGAATATAAAGGGACTCTGATTTTAACTACGACTTATAGCGTATCATCATCAGCTTTATTTGAAGAGACTCTTCGTCCATTATTAAATGGACCAAGTATATTGAAGTATATTGAAATGATGTTAAATAATCGTTAAATTGACGTATGATAAATAACATTTAATGATTTTAATCACTGATGTTTGTCTGTGTTTTTGTCCAACAGCAACCTGGACCCATTGACAGAAACGGTATCCTCCATTTCATTTAAAGGGGACCTATCATTCAAAATGCACTTTTTTATGTCTTTTCTACATCAACATGTGTCCCCGGTGTGTCGGGGAACTCACGCAGCGTCAGAAAATAAAACCCTCTCTCTTTTCCTCCGTACCCAAATCTCTAAAAACGGGGGAACAACGGAGCTGATACAGATTTGCGTCCGATATGACGTAATATCTGAAATGTGGACCCACGGCCCTATCAGAAACGTTGCTATCAGAAACAATGCCCGACTGTTTTGGACGTAATATGGTCGGTGTTTTCATTAGCATCGCTAACACTCAGAGCTAACCTGTACTGGAGAGCATGTGTGTGAAGAAGCAGGAAATAAAAAGGAACTCACCTTGTGGTATAACCGGCAAGAGAGAAAGCCTTTGAGCTCCATACTGTTTCAGAGAGAATCCTTGATAATCCATGATATGGCGTTTCATCACGGCAGTATTTAGTTTAGACGGTAGCTGCCGGGTCCCGCATGAGCTCAGCCAATCAATTCTTTTTTTTTCAAAGCTTTATACCCCAAATCAGCACTTTTGAAACAGGAAGTGAAACAGAGGGATATGAGGCATGGCTAGAATGGGTGATCTGTTTGGTATTTTGAGCAAAACACTCCATAGACATGTTCTTTATATATTTGTATATATCTGAGACCTATGCTATTGCCTAGAAATAGCATGATCGGTGACCTTTAACATGCATCTTCTTGTCATGTCATATATTCATAAAAGTCTGTTCTAATGTGATATAAGTGTGTTGTTTCCTTAACCTCTGACCTCAGTATGGGATCCCGTTCTACCTGCAGTACCTGGCCCACTGGCCCGAGTACTTCATCGTAGCTGAAGCTCCTGGAGGGGAACTCATGGGATACAGTAAGTTACTCTATAAACAACAACATTATATTTACAAGAGAAATTCACTTTTTAAGCTCCTATTTTTAATTTAAGCTGCTTATTTTTCATTCTAACATACATCATTGTCAAAGGTCCTCTAGTGCATTTAGCTGTTGCGTTTAGATATTTGCAAGAGGAAATACATGTCCTTTTCTTTGCTCATATTGTCAAGGCAATATGTAGAAAGGTTAGACAGATCAACAGACCATACAAATGCATTTTAGGATATAATAGACCAACATAAAGCGTGACAAAGCTTCTCTTGGTCACTTTCAGCCATCAACCCATTGATTCAGTCTGTCATTTCAGGATTATATACGGCTGTTCTGAGATCTGAGTTTATAAGAACACCAAGACAGGGTGTCCGTGGGGTCTTTAAAAGTATTCAAAGTTGATAAATCAATTTAGCATTTTCCAAGGTATTACATGTTGTAGTATATGAATTGTCCAAAGAGGTTGTATTCTACAGTGTGCCTGAATGTAATCATTGCGTAGGTGTGTAGTGTGATTCTGTGTAGTTTATTTATGGCATCCCGTTGGGTTTGACGTCATCTGAACAGGACATCGCACGCTCACTGCTTGATAGCGCGCGAAGGTCCGTTTACGCCGGTTGTTAAACAACATCGTTATGGGGAAATGCAAGTCTGCGTCCAAATGGTTGGAAGATAAGGAGGAAGGACAATCAATACTGTATATAGTAAATGTGAGGTAAAGTGTGTCGCCAAGGTCACCGGTTAAAACTCCAAGTGGAGATGAGGTCTTAAAATGTATGGAAAGGGTCTTAAAAAAGGTCTTAAAAGGTTTTACATTTGACTTCAGGATTCCTGCATGTACCCTACACGAGCAAACTAATAAAAACAAAAATGTGCAATGACGCTTGATATGAGATGCATTGTGGGACATGTAGTTTATGGACAATGTGCTTCTGTAAAGCGTTATGTAACCATATAAGAATAATAATTTTTTTTTAAATACAACATCGAAGAAAATACACAAAAACAGAAATACACATAAAATGAAGTCCTTGAGTTCGACACCCCTTAATAATAACCCTAGTGTAAAATGGCTCTAGAAAATGTGTTTAGGGTCTTCTAGTGTTCAGTGAGTGTCCTACTTTTTGTCTTTGTGTGCAGTCATGGGTAAGGCGGAGGGATCTGTGGCGCGGGAGGAGTGGCATGGCCACGTCACGGCTCTCTCTGTGGCCCCTGAGTTCAGGAGACTGGGCCTCGCTGCCAAACTCATGGAGATGTTGGAGGAGATCTCAGAGAGGTGAGGTTCAGTCATTACATCCTGAATGTGAACATCGAAATGCTTCATCTGCAGAGAGAGGGGACGATAAGGGGGATTCTGCTTTATAGAGATTAGATCTATTTGACATTGTGAGAACAAAGATGTGGGTACAAGAGAAGATGTACATATTTAAATAGAATGGAAAAAGGTACTTGTGGGTTATCTGTCGCCACTTTTTTAGTTTTCTTCAGACTCTCTAAATAACTAGGATTCATGTTTTTTTATTTTGAGAAATGTGGAGGAGGCAGCTACCCGCTATTCAAAAGTGGCGACAGATAACCCACGAGTACTGACAAACGTTTATGAAATGTGTTAAAATGAGGGACAAAATACACTTTTTAAAATATAAATTAAGACTTTCTTTACCAATCTTCTTCACACAACATGTTAGACTTGCGTTGTGAATTTTTGCGATCATTCACTAATAATATCGATGTTTTTATAAAAACAATACATTTTCTACATTTTCCCCCAAGAGTTCTGAACACGTTATATATATTTTTTAAGGTTTAAAATTCCCTTTTTCGTTCATATTCTGAAAATAACTTTAATAACTAAAAGCTAGCAGAGGTCATCTCTTCATCCTGGAGGTGTTCGTTATGGTTTTTAATGTTGTGTTTCAGGAAGGGCGGGTTCTTCGTGGACCTGTTTGTGCGCGTCTCGAACCAGGTGGCGGTGAACATGTACAAGCGTCTGGGATACAGCGTGTACCGCACGGTCATCGAGTATTACTCCGCCAGCAACGGGGAGCCGGACGAAGACGCCTACGGTGAGAATCAATATCTGATATATATATATATGATATATTGATGAAAAACAGTATGATAGGGGACCTTTAAAAACAGTATGATAGGGGACCTTTAATACACTTCATACGATCGACCTGCCTGAGTTAGTTCAGTTTGACTTTGGTTAAATGATCGAGTGGTGTTGTGACTGAAAGTAAAGATCATTTTTTAAGTCTTCCACTATGATGCGTTCAGGTGCTTTGGAGTGAGTTGCTTCCAAGAACTGAGCTGTAGAAACTAATCAAAAGTTATTTGAATGCCATCTTCTTCTACAAATACTGTCTTTAAATTAAACCTATTATTTTCCACTTTTAAGTATTTGTATTTTAATGTTGAGCACACTGGTCCTGTAAGAAAATAATTTCCCAATTTGGGATTAATAAAGTATATCTATCTGTAAGGCTGGCTAAATAAATGAATGTTTTAGTCGCTTGAATCCTTGCAGATGTTTACCTTAATACCCAACAATAGAGTTTAGTTTGTGCTTCTCAAAGAATTAAACACCAGCATTTTCTTGCACAAAGAAATGTGTGTTATTCTACACACCTTTTTGACAGCATATTGAAGAAAAGGTATTCTAGCTGCAAAGACAAGTTTTTAATATACTATATTCAAAGCTTTGAGCAACACAAATTACATCTGGGCTGATGGTGTTTGAAAAGAAACATCTCAACCTTATTTATGGGCTTTTAACTATAGACTTTTAGCGTTTCATCAGTGGGAATATGTCATCATTTCCCAATTTGGGATTAATCAAGTATCTATCTGTAAGGCTGGCTAAATAAATGAATGTTTTCTCTTTATTTTAGTCGCTTAAATCGTTGCAGATGTTGACCTTAATAATACCCTACAGAGGCAGGGTATATGGAGGAATCCTGAAGTCAATGTAAAACCTTTTTTAAGACCCTTTCCATACAGACCTCATCTCCACTTGGAGTTCTAACCGGTTACCTTGGCGACACACTTTACCTCACATTGACTATATACAGTATTGATTGTCCTTCCTCCTTATCTTCCAACCATTTGGACGCAGACTTGCATTTCCCCATAACGACGTTGTTTAACAACCGGCGTAAACGGACCATCGCGCGCTATCAAGCAGTGAGCGTGCGATGTCCTGTTCAGATGACGTCAAACTCAACGGGATGCCATAAATAAACTACACAGAATCACACTACACACCTACGCAATGATTACATTCAGGCAGACTGTAGAATACCTCTTTGGACAATTTATATACTTATTGGAAACTAGCTACAGAATGTAATACTTTTTAATAGCCTTCATTTTTGCTAAATTTATTTATCAACTTGTAATACTTCTTAAGACCCCGCGGACACCCTGTCAATGCAGTTTGTGCTTCCTAAAGTTTTAAACAATTAAGCCGCGAGCAATTCTTGCAAGAATAATTGTGTTATTGTTGATAATCCACAGCGGTCATTTGAACTGCAGTAAAGGGCGTCTGGTGGATAATTTAGCTGCAAACAGACGTGTTTTATATTATATCTAAAGACACACTACATCTCCATAGAATCTGGGCTGACGGTGTTCGAGAAAGAAACATCTCAACCTCATTTATGGGCTTTTAAACCATAGATTTTTAGCTTTTCATCAGTGGGAAGATGTGAGGAAATCTGCTGTTTGGTTTGAAAACCACCTGATATCAACCCCAGATTAGGTTTGATTATTCTTCCATCTTCTCCCCTTGTTTCCAGACATGAGGAAGGCGTTATCCAGAGACATGGAGAAGAAGTCGATCGTCCCGCTGCCTCACCCCGTCCGCCCCGAGGACATTGAATAACAGCCGCTGGCTCTCTGACGCTCCTGATCATCATTTTATATAAAGAACCACAGCTTCATTGTACATATTAAAGACCGTCTAACAAGCTTTCCACTTCTCCTCCAAAGTCAGAGAGCCACACGTTTTAATTCCCCACACCCTTGAATTCTCTAAAGGCACATGTTCTTAAGAAATGACACAGAAAGCCGGTTTGAATTGACGTTTGTATAATGCAGAAAAACATGGACGTACAATAAAGATTTCTCAAGAGCTGGTTTTTTGTTTCAGTAAAAAAAAAAAAAAAAATGGGGGAAACTTTACTACAAAATCTACTCCTTATCTTCATCCTTGCTCTTTTTCTCTTCTTCATCATCGCTGCTGCTGCTGCTCTCGCTGCTGCTGCTTTCATCATCTTCGTTCTTCTTCTTCGGGTCGGTTTCAGTCTTTCTGTCCGAGTCGTTGTTTTCCGGCTGTTTCTCTGGAGGATCTGCAGCTTCATCAGACGACGAAGACGAAGAGGATGGAGCGTCTTTGGGGGATCTGTCCGGGCTCTTTTCTTCCATTTCTTTGGGAGATTTTTCCGGGCTTTTGACTTCCATTTCTTCTGGGGATTTGTCTGCGTTCTTCTCCTCGTTGTGCTCGTTGTGCTCTTCCTCCTCCTCCTCGTCCTCCTCCTCCACCACCTGCTTCCTCTTCCACATCTTGGCCATGGCGAGCAGTTTGAGGTTGGGCTGGTTGGCAGCGTCTTCGGGGAAAATGTAGTCGTAGTACTCCTCCCAACCTGCGTCCGACTGAAAGCACACAGACAACACATTCAGATTAATTCCTCTTACTCTCATTGAGTTTGTCAGAGAAACAGTTACATGTCTAACTCGGGTCATCCAACAGCCTGGAGATATTTACTAAAACAGAACTGCCGTGTGAGAAGCTACTAGAAAAACATATTTTCTTTTAATTAAAGTGGACCTATCATGCTATATTTTAATAATATAGTGTAGGACCATACCATTTTCAAAATACCAAACAGATCATGCATTTTAGCCATGCCTCATTTCGCTCAATTTGCACTTTCTTAGCTCTGCTCTGCAAGGGCTGATTCTGTGAGAACAGCACCCCCTACAGGCCTGGCATATGTACTACAGCGTCTCCAGCGCTTTCGAACGGCAATGGCCGTGGCTGTCTCCTCCTGATTGGTGGAGTTGGCCCAATAGCCGTAGCGCCACCGTCCTGACGTCAGGACAGTGTTCAAATCTGGATCAGTTTTTATCAGATCCGTTGCAGCCCCTTTTTTAGAGATTTGGGTATGGAGGAAAATAGAGAGGGTTGTGTTTTCTGACACTTGGTGAGTTCCCTGGAACACCGGGGACACATATTCATGTAGAAAAGACGTACACAAGTGCATTTTGCATGATAGGTCCCCTTTAAGCTTAGAAAATAAGTGTATGATGAGATATGGCTTGGGTTAGATCGTTTAACCTTTAGACCTGCTGTCTCTGCTCTCCACTAACATCTCCCCCCTCTCATTACAACACACTTAACGATATGACTTCCAGTTCTCACCCCGTCCTCGGCCGTCAGCTTCCTCCTCTTCTTCACCTTCTCCGGCAGCAGCTTCTGGACTCTCTCCATGGAGGTGTCGGAGCCGAACTCCTTCTCGAAGTCGCTCCAGGACTCCAGCAGCATGAGGCGCTCCTCCTTCTCCTCGCAGCTCCTCATGCCCTTGTTGGCCTCCTCGAAGATCTGCCGGCTCTTCTGCAGACGCTCCGACCCGTCGATGGACAGCTCGAACTTAGCGAAGCTGATCCAAACCTAAAGAGGATTCAAGAGTTAAAGATAATATTAAAGACTTCAATTAGTGATGTGTCCGTCGCGAACGAGCCGATTCTTTTGAACGGCTCTTTGGTACGAACGAGGGGAACCGAGTCGTACTTGGTGAGAGCCGTTCTTGTTATCGTTCAATCGTTGGTCCGCACTCACTGCCTGCCAAAATCCACTCGCCTTTTAAAAAGCTTGATTTTGTTCCCCAAACGTATTCTGTGAAGACCCGCCCCTACTCTGTTTGGTAGGTTTCAGCACGAGGAGTGAGGTGGGGTGGGTCTTAACGGAATAAAAAATATCCTTTAAAGCAGGGTCAACAAATAATCTCCATCGCCACTTAAAAACACACTATCTAATATTAAGAGTTGCGTGAATTTCATTCAAGACAAGGCAACTTTATTTACTTAACACATACAGCGGGTAAATTCAAAGTACATTCACTGGCATGATGACATGGATATGGCGCCACCTTGTGTCATGTTTACAATGCAGGTTATTGACATTAGGTCTGGCAATACAGTCAATCATTATCCTGGTGATTAGTTCGCAGATAAACCGAGTAACCCCGCCCCCTTTAAAAAAAAACGTCTCTTTGAAAGGAAGGGAGCCATAAGATCCGGCTCCCTTCAAAGAGCCATACTTCCCATCACTAACTTCAATGCACAATAGATAGAGTGAAGGTGTTGGCAATTACAAATCTTAAGTCCTGGGCTTCTCCAACAGTAAAACATACTTAAAGATCTCCTATTTTACAATTTTTAGGCATATATTATAGGTCTCAGATATATACAAATATATAAAAAAACATGTCTATGAAGTGTTTTGCTCAAAATACCAAAAAGACCCATTCTAGCCTCAAACCCCTCTATTTCACTTCCTGTTACTAAAGATCTGATTCTGGGTCTAAAGGTTTTTTTTGCAGGAGAATTCTCCCGGCAGAAACTCAGCTAAATGCTCCTGTGATTAAACTCCATATCATGTTCCAAACCACATCAAGGATTCTCAGGTTTACCACAAGGTGAGTTCCTTTTGATTTCCTGCTTCTTCACACACTCTCTCCAGTACAGGTTAGCTCTGAGTGTTAGCATGCTAATGTAAACACAGACCATATTACTTCCAGAACACGTCTCATTGTTTGACAGCAACGTTTCTGATTGGCCCGTGAGTGTAAAGCCCGCCCACATTTCAGATATTACGTCATATCGGACGCAAATCTGGATCATCTCCGTTGTTCCCCCGTTTGTTTTCTCTGGTTTAGTTATAAAACAGTGATTGCACTGCAATAATAAGTTGTGTTATAGCAGCACAGCTCTCACCTTGACGTGCTGAGTGCGCTGCAGAAGCCTCTTGTAAAGATTCCTCGTGTTCCCAAACTCCTCCTGCTCGATCTCAAAGTCAATGTAGGACTTCCACAGCACCTGGGAACAGAACACATTGACACATTTATACCCTGTCAATAAATAAAACGTGTCAGTGTGTGTGTACACTTTGCAACACACATAACTTATAAAACAACTTATATAGAATAGACGTGCATTAGTGGAAACATTCTAAATTATCAAATAAAAAACTTCCCCTATGAATATGACACTTTGTATACCCTGAAAATAAATAAAAACGTGTTAGCGTGTATGAAATGAACTCCGTGTAATAAATAAGGTGTCAGTGTGTGTGTAATGAATAGAAACCGGTCAGTGTGTGTGTAATAAATAGAAACCGGTCAGTGTGTGTGTAATAAATAGAAACCGGTCAGTGTGTGTGTAATAAATAGAAACCTGTCAGTGTGTGTGTAATAAATAAGAAGGTGTCAGTGTGTGTGTAATAAATAGAAACCGGTCAGTGTGTGTGTAATGATAGAAACCGGTCAGTGTGTGTGAAGTGAAGTCAGTGTTTACCTCAGGCATGTCGAGCCTTGGCTGTCCGATGGCGAGCTCGAAGATGGCCCTGGCTCGCTCCACGTCTCCCAGGATGGTCTCCAGCTCGGAGAACTTGATCCACGTGGTGCAGTTCTCCGGAGTGAACTCCAGGTATTTCTCGTACAGCTTCCTGCAGCGGTCGAACTCTCTGAGCTGCAGCTCCAGCTCGATGTAGCCCTTCAGAAGCTTGTTCTTCGGGCATTTACCGATCGCTGTGCCCTGGAGGAGAGGAGGAGGAGGAGGAGGAGGAGGGAGGAGGAGGAAAGAGGGAGGAGAGGAGGAGAGGAGGAGAGGAGGAGGAGAGATGGAGGAGAGGAGGAGGAACAAAGATGGTGGGAAATCAGATCAGATCAGTCAGTTTCTCAATGTCGAGGAAGGATGCTCCAGAGCCACTATTTCAAGCATACTACGTCCATCTTTGGTGGAAATCGCGCTCCATTTAAGGCGGGGCCTCGAATGACGCACACCTGTTAGCCTGTTAGCTTGTTAGCTTGTTAGCTTGTTAGCTTGTTAGCTTGTTAGCTTGTTAGCTTGTTAGCTTGTTAGCCTGTTCCACCATTCTTTGTTTTCCGAGGCTAGGAAGTATTCTTGCCTCGCTTCTGAAGGACCTGACTCGGAGGGACATGTCCTACCAAGGAAGCGTCCTCGACATTGAGGGTGTTTCTCAATCGCGAGTACGCTTGCTTGGTAGCACATGTCTGCCGAGCATCTTGCTTCAGAAGCGAGGCAAGAATACTTCCTGGCATTCGGAAAACGAAGAGTGGAACAGGCTAGCAAGTGTGCAGATGTGCGTCATATGAGAGGCCCCGCCTCCTTACATCTTCCGCCACAGATTTGGGGAAATTGGTCCGTGCGCAAAGCATTGTGGGGATTTTAAGACCGCGGAGTCTACTCATGTGCAGCCTCGATATTTCTCCAAACGGAGTACGCCGGGCTCGGTAGATTTCCAAGTATACTGGACATTGGAACAGTACTTCGGCGGCACTCGATGACGTAGTATGCTTGAAATAGTGGCTCTGAAGCAGCTTTACTCAACATTGAGAAACACCCCGAGGGAGAGATGGTCTGCAGGAAGTGGTCAGAGTTTCCTGTTTCTGGGTTTTAGTGCAACGCGGTTAGTTCCTAATGCACGTGGCCTGATTGTGTTTTTTTCATTTAACAAAATGTCTAATCTTTTCATACTTTCTTACCTCAGAATCTTATTAGTTTGCATTTTAACTAAATCTATTATATTTGAGATTAACCCGGACTCTTTTCATCTTTATTTCGTCTGCAGAAAATCTAGTTTTGTGTTAAAAGGTTATGCTTTCCTTCCTAATGTAGGGTTTCTGCATGACCTCATTTTAGAATCTAAATGTCCTTTTTTCATCTTTATTTCGTCTGCAGGAAGTCCTGTTTTGGGTTTTAGTGTAAAAAGTTATGATTTCCTTCCTAATGTAATATTCTTGCTTGACCTCATTTTAAAATTCTCATTTATACGTATGCATTTTAACAAAATGTCTTATCCTCTTATACTTTAGACCAGGGGTGTCAAACTCAAGGCCCGGGGGCCAAATCCGGCCCACGACTTCATTTTCTGTGGCCCCATAAGAGCCTGCAAAGAATATGGTTACATGCTACTTTACAGAAGCACGTTGCCCATAAACTACATGTCCCACAATGCATCTCAAATTTGCCTTTTTTCTCAGAATTGGTCTTTTTTTTCAAAATATGCCTTTTTTTTCTTAGAATTTGATATTTTTCCTTCAAAATGTTAAATTTCCCGCCAAAATTTCACTTTTTTTTTTCTTCTTCAGAATTTGGCTTTTCTTTTTAAATCATTTTGTGACATTCTCACTGAAGAGACTTGCAATTATTTGCCCTAGACTTCTGCTTTCAGACGTAGTTAATTATGAAGTTATTACCCTATCCCATAATAATACAATGCAGAGGCAATAATGTGATATAACACTAGGGCTGTGCGATTATGGCAAAAATCATAATCACGATTATTTGGGTCAATAATTGATATCACGATTATTAAATACGATTATTCATTGACTTTGAAAACATCCATTTATTGAAGTTTAAAACAAATACAAATAATAATTTGAACAGTATCTTTTTAACTGTTGATTACCCTGAACGTATAATTCAACAGAAAAACCAATACAAAAATAAATGATACATTTAAATAAATAATATCAAAATAATAAATACCAATAAACAAGATCAACAAATATTTTGGAGCGCACTTCAAAAAGCTACTAAACATATATAAATATGATAAATACAAATAAATGAGACCAAAATTAATTAGATCAAATATGTTGCCGTGCACGGTCCCAACCAAGCAAAGCAAAATAATCGTTTTTTTCGATTATGTTGTTTTCGTAATTGTGGCAGGCCAAAATCTTAATTGCGATTAAAATACGATTAATTGCACAGCCCTATATAATACATTATTTTATATATATTAAATATTTATATATGTGTATTTTTATATATTTTTAAGTTATATCTGTTGTAATTTATTGTGTTTTGTAGTAATGTGTTTTTATTACATGTACAGCACTTTGGCTCGACCAAAAATCGCTTTTAAATGTGCTTTATAAATAAAACCTGATTTGATTTGATTTGATTATAGTCTTAAAGTTACAACCGGCCCTTTGTGGCCCGTGATGAAATTGAGTTTGACATCCCTGCTTTATACTTTCCATCTTTATTCCTGTGTTTGTCTCAAAGTGCTAGAAAACGTGCCTGATGTCAAAGTTCTGCTGACGATGAAAGATATTTTGGAAAATCATAACTTTTTATGCATTTAAATCAATATTTTTTTTAAATTGTATCCACATTTATTTAATCTTTATTTCTTGTTTACATTCCTCTCACCCTCCTCTTCTCTCCCCATGTTCATTCCATTCTTCTTCAAGCTGTTTTATAGCCTTTAAATCAATCGTGTTCATGTTTGATTGGTATTTATTGCAGTATCTATTACAGGGTTCCTGCAGGTTTCGCCGACTCAAATGTAAGACTTTTTAAGAGACCACTTTGAATAGAATTTAAGACCTATTTCACGGCAAGAAAGTATGAAGGAAAATTGCTATGAAAGAAGAAATACGTCCCATAATTACTTACAAAGTAAATGTAAAGGCATAACAGTACAGAACTGTGTGAGCGTGTTAGACAAAAAGTGTATGTGTGTGTGTGTGTGTGTGTGTGTGTGTGTGTGTGTGTGTGTGTGTGTGTGTGTGTTAGGGGTGTGCAATTAATCGTATTTTAATCGCAATTACGATTTTGGCCTGGGGGAAACAAAGTTAGTGATTACTGGTTCCATGTTGATTTATTTCAATACAGATTGTTGGGGGGAACTGAAAGGCTCTCACCGTACTGGTTACTTTGCAGCCCGGACATTTCCCCCAAAACACATTTAGACGCGATCTCAACACAGAAGTACCTTTCAAATCCCATCATTTTTAAGACCTTCTAAATCATATTTAAGACCTTTCTAAGGCCTTAAATTCAGATTATCAAATGTAAGACTTTTTAAGACCCCGCGGGAACCCTGTGTTAATACATTACAAGGAAACTAAAGCTAATTAATATGAAGGCTGTATTTGAAGAAAGACAGTTTGAAGCAGACCATGTTAACTTCTGATAAACCTTTAAATGATGTTATTTTTTAAAATACGTTTTCCCTTATTTCTACATACGTCTAAATGACAGAAATACATTTGAATAAATAACGAGTTGAATCTTACCATGACCTTTCTGGCTCCCTGCAGGTTCTTCTGTCGGATCTCAAACTGAGCGTAGAGCAGCCAGATCTTAGCGAACGTGAACTGAGACAAAAACAACATGATTATCAACTTGGAGAGATTGTACCAACACTTATCATACCGGCACTGTGTCTTTATCACACGAGCATTGTCTTCATAGTAAGAGGAACAGATCATTAAAGGCTAAGATAAAACAACAAATAATGACCTTTTTATGTGGGATGAGGTCCAGACTGGCCTGATACACCTGCCTCGTTCTCTCTGGATCCTGATGGGGAAAAAGCAAGAAGAGATATGTTTGACACGCATAAAAGGATCGTTATTATGCAGTTTGTTTTTCATTAAAATCCTAATTAATAAGACAAGAAGCTGACTGGTTGATAGAGAATAAGTGAGCAAGTCAGTTCTAGAAGTAAGTACATAAATACTTTAAATTGGAATTAAATACTGCTTGCACGATGAGAAGTCAAGAGATCATCGTCTCACAGTAAATAATTAGTTGATTCATGAAGAAAATCCGTCTGAATTCTGATCTTTCTGGGTATAGAAACATGTTTTCCAGATATTCAACGAGAAATAGGAAGAAGAAATATGTTTAAACACAAGCGCACCCCAGCTTGTTTTTCATTAAAATCCTAATTAAGACAAGAAGCTGACTGGTTGAAAGAGTGAGCAAGTCCGTTCATTGGATTTCTTTGGCTTTTTAAGTTAGGTTTTTTTTCTTTTAAAACATGACAAATGTGTTTAGACATTTTTTTCTACGAGACATAAAAATCTTTCTCTAATTATATGAACTTTGTCCAACTCTTTTTTTATAAGATATGTTCTTACTCTTACGTACAGTCTGCGGCACTGTGAGTGCAGACGTCGATGTGTCCCATTATCATTCATATCATATCACATCATAATGTATCATATATTTCCTTATCTGAGTCAGCTGAGCCGTATCTGGCCGTGCAACACTCACAGTGTCACATACTGTATGCAGAAGTATTATTTTAAGCAACACATTAAGTTGACGAAACACTCGAGTCAAATGTAATTAAAGTCAGATCGTGTCTTGGACGGGGCAGTGATTTCATAAACCTGTTAATGTACGCATTCAAACACTTTTTCTGTTACCAGCTGTATTCACCTTGCAGGTGCAGCTATGTGGCTTTTATCCTGGATACAGTGTTTAAGTCATGGATGTTTAAAGTTTAACTTCTTCATATTTGACTAATATTAAAGTTCACTTTTCATTCACGAAGTATGACGCTGTGCTGTCAGTACGCTTCTCCGTGTTTGTGATTGGTCGAATGTTGCTAGCCCCGCCCCTTTCATGTGAACGCGCACTCAGCCGGACGGAGAAACCCTGGCTTGAGTTACTGAGTTGATAACCAGCGTCGTAGGACCGCTTAGCGAGAGCGCGTTTGTTTTGGGTTAGGTAAGCCGGGTAACTCAAACAGATCCAGGGTCTGTTGAACTGGATTCGTAGAACAGGCCTCTGGGGTTAATTCAAGTACTCTGATTAATCACGATTCCTTTCTCCTTCGTCTCCTGCCGTGAAATGAAGGTTATTGATAAAGGAAATCCTGTGACCCCACCTTGACCTCCAGATCAATTCATCTAACTTAATGAAGTATTGTGGAGCTGCAGAGAATATTCTACAGGCTTAATACAAATCCTTGTTGAGCACAGATCCTCTTAAATCACACACTATCATTATTTAAACATATTCTCCAATGATCATTTGAATTATTCCCTTAAATTCAAATATCACAATTGCAAAATGAGTCAAAAATAATTAGTTGTTTTTTCCAAATCGTGCAGCCCCCTTTGAGGAGATGTTTCTTGCTCTACATAAATATAATGTTCCCCTTCGCCCTCCTGCAGTAAATGAAGTATATTGATTAAGTGAATAATAAATAAGTGAATGACCCCACCTTGACCTCCAGCTCCTCGTACAGCGCGTAGTTGATCCACAGGTAGATGTAGCGTTTCCAGTGCCTCTTCTCCTGGATGGGGGGGATGTTAGCGATGGATCTCTCGTAGACTTCTCTCACCGTGTCGGGGTCCGCGTCGTTCTCCACCAAACGCAGGTAATCGAACCAGGCGTCGTAGTTGTGAGGATTCGCCTGAAAGAGAGAGAGGAAGACGTCAGTGAGGAGCAGAGGTGGGAAGTACAAATACTTCGTAACTGCACTCAAGCACATACACAGGTTAGCTCTGAGTGTTAGCGATGCTAATGTAAACAGCGAACATATTACGTCCAAAACAGTCGGGCATTGTTTCTGATAGCAACGTTTCTGATAGGGCCGTGGGTCCACATTTCAGATATTACGTCATATCGGACGCAAATCTGGATCAGCTCCGTTGTTCCCCCGTTTTTAGAGATTTGGGTACGGAGGAAAAGAGAGAGAGGGTTTTATTTTCTGACGCTGCGTGAGTTCCCTGACACACCGGGGACACATGTTTATGTATAAAAGACATCAAAAAGTGCATTTTGCATGATAGGTCCCCTTTAAGTACATTTCAAAGCCCATACTTCTTTACTTTTACTTGAGTTACTTATACTTATATCATTTGTAAGTCAATAATATTTGTGTTCTGATACTGCTGAAGTTTGTACAGTATCATAATTCTCTTGTTTCATTTCATTATTATTTTTTGTAATATTGTTTTACACGTTCAAAATAAATCTAAATCAAAGATGAAGATCTAGAAATCTCCTGAATGTTTGGTATAAATCCTCCTGTGACCGTATATATATATATATATATATATATATATATATATATATATATATATATATATATATATATATATATATATGTCGCAGTGTAAGCACCTTGACTTCCTCCTCGTACTGGAACCTGCGTTTGCTGACGATGACGTCCTCGATGCCTCTCCGGTCTCCGAACTTCTTCTCGAACATGGTGTAGAATTTGAAAAGTTCCTGCGCCTGCTGCTTAGGGATTCTGTCCAAGGCATATTTATAAATCACCCGCACGCGCTCAAACTGTAACAAGAAAGACAAAAAGGGAGATTTCGTTCATTTATCAGGTTTTTAAGGGAAGGAATCTCAGCACAAAACACAATATTTAAGCTAGTTTCAAAATCTAAACACAAGGACATTAACATTTTAAATAACTCTGCAGCAAAACACGACCATAACACCGTAACAGGAGATATTCTGTAACCTTATGTAATGATTTAAGAGTTGTGAATATTGAGGATTTTGCATTAAAGCTCATTCAAACCTGCTTGTCTCCTTTGCACTTCATGAAGACATTGATTAAAGTATATTGTTAAGCTTTAAAGCAGTGGTTCTTAACCTTTTTTGTCTCGTCACCCCTTGAGCTGGTCGCAATTCACCTAATTTTTATCTTGTAATAAACCCCTTGTAGTCGTATTCAACCCACCTGCTAAATAAATGAAAATCACTTGTATAACTCACCCTTAAAACAAGCATTTAAACTTGACATTAACACTTATTGTCAGTGAAAAAAAACCATATGTTTGGTCCATCTTGTACAAAATTCAGACATGAAATCAAAGATAAAAATAAACTAAAAAGAGAATAAATGAGGAAAACGCGAGCCAAACCATATCAACCAGACTAACTCTTAATAAATTATAAATTAACCCCTTGAGTTAGTCGCTGCACAATTAATTTTCTTGTATTTAACCCTTTGAAATCGTATTAAACCCAACGGCTCCTTAGATGATAATCACTTGTATAAGTCAACCTTAATACAAATGCATTTAAACTTGACATTTACAAAGTGCATGTGTCTTTGTCTGTATTTTATCTGCACGTTTAATTAATGATGCAGTTCCAACTTTCCACACCAGATGGAGTATTCACTTGTGAGTGTGTATAAATGTAATCACTGGGTGATCAGATGCAGCTGTTTTGGGACGGAAGCAAACCGTTTTCAACCGTGTCGGCAGAAGCCGTGTCGATATGAGCTGTGTGTTAAACCTGTTTGCATTCAGCGTGACTGGCGTGCATATATCGGTATCTGAATGGTAACAGAAAGGCTATAAGGACAACAAAATAAATGGATCGATGGATTGAAAGATATGCACTCGTATGGACATTGTTTTGTCATCTGGAACACGCGTCCGAACTTAGTTCTCCCGTTCCCATCCCTCAGTGGCTTAAAGGTGGGGTAGGTAATTTTTGAGAAACCGGCTCGAGATCGCTAGAATTTGAAAATACACAGCCGGAAAAAATCTGCCACTTCCTCACAGAGCCCCTCCTCCAACACACACGAACGCGCACATGACCAATGAGGGCACGAGATAAGTTTGTGCACAGATGGAAGGCTGACAGGCAGGTAGGCCATCCAGTTATTTTAGCCGGGCCGGCTCAGATGATTGGTCGTGCTTTTTACAGTACTACAGCTTCCACAGATGAAATTTGTTTATGGATTTTTTGTCAAAGCACTTCAGATATTCATTGCTATCGGGATGTTAAGAGCATTCCATGGAATATAACAAGTGTATCTCGAGCCGGTTTCTCAAACTTACCTACCCCACCTTTAAATATGGATAAGGTTAAAAAGCCACTTCATACAGTAACAATTATAATATTAAGACTCACTTCTAGCAGTGAAAACCTCTTTTATTGAGTCGCTAGAGCTTTAATGAGACACTTGAGCATGCTTGTGATTCAAAAACTAAAAACGATTTCTATTTGGATAGAAATTGCAATCCCTAATCTTTCTCAGACCTCCTGCAATCCCCTCAAGTACCCCTAGGGGTCCTCGTACCACTGCTTTAGGGGAAGTGACTGTTATTTTGTATATAATGAATGTTGTGCATATGTACAAATGTGTCTATTTCGATCTCTCCGTCTGTACAAACAAACAGAAAGATTGACAATAAAGTTGACTTTGATAAAACCCAAAAGGATTGTTTCTGTAATCTGAAGTCATGTTGGATTTGTCGCTCACCTCTTTCTGCGCCTCCTCGAACTTTGCGAAGGCCACAAACAGGTGTTCGTTCACGTAGTCCTCCCCGAAGAAGTCCACCGACCGCTCGTACACCTTCCTGCTGTGAGCGATGTAGCCGTGCTTCTCCTCAAAACGAGCGTACTTTATCCAGTTCTTCACCTCGGGGTGAACGAGGACGAGTGCAGAGGAGTCAAGGAGCTTTTTACACCACAAAGAAGAAGCATTCTCAGACAAAACACACCAAATACTCCCTGGTTTCAGTTTCTCCAACGTGAGGATTTACTGCTTTTCTACTTTCATTAAATATCTTTGGGTATTCGAGTGATAGATATTTCTCACTAATTACCTTTCTTTGGATGAAGCTATTAACCCAATAACTGGGGGAAAACCACTATGTGTAAAATATTGTGCACACTTGTAACAAACCCCTTTCTGTGCAGTTAACCCTTAGATGCATAAGGGGGTCTTTTTTGACCCGGTGAGGTGGTTTTCTTGAAGTATCTTTGTAATTACATTTTTTTATCATTTTATATTCCAGCTATTCCTCAAAAAACATGTTTTGGATATCATGCCATTCACATTTTAAATTTACATTTTAAGAAATTGTAGTTTTTGTGTTGCTACCCCAAGCTTCCATAAGTGGGTCAAAAATGACCCGCATGCATTTCCTATGGGATCCTATGGGAACCTTTGATTCTTATCACCTGTTGCTGTCAGGAATACATTCACTGTAGACCACACAGACTACATCACAAGTGACACCTCTCAGGAAGATTATTTTACACAGCAAGATCTGATACCTGTTAGTATAATAATAATACATTATATTTGTATAGGGCTTTTCAAGGACTCAAAATCGCTTTACAATATAAGGGAAGGTTAGGGTGGGGGGGTATAGGACTATCAAACTTGATCAACCGGCATGGATTGATGGGGGGTGGGCTATGAGTAGACAAGAGGAGTAGAGATGAGTTTTGAAAAGGGACTGGAATACTGTGAGGGTCTCAGAATAGCGGAGGTCTTTGCATCGATATGTTCAAAATGGGTTTTTTCAAAATGTTAAATGTAAAAAAATGTCTAAAATTATAAATAGTGAAAAATTAAATATAAAATATTTCTAGTGTGAACCAAAATACAATACTAAATATTATACAAGTGATTTTTCTTACCCAAAATGACATAAAAACACACATTATTCTAACACGGGTCCTTTTTGACCCACTTATAGAAGAGTGTAGGGTCCAGTCACTCTAAGGGTTAACATAAAAATAGAGGGTAAAGAAAGTTATATGCAGCCCTGATTAGGATAAACTCAAACTGTATTTATGTTTCTGAGAAAATAACATAACTTGCCTTTTTTTGTTTATTTTGTAATGATCAGCTTCCCCTGTAGCGTCCTTATTGATCCCTCTGGTTTTAATTTAGCATGAAGACCTCCTCCTCCTCCTCTCAGTGGATACATATTCCTGAATTTCTATAAGTCCATGTTCACGGCTTTTCAAAACAGACATTTCTAACGTGTTATCTTTCAAATGATTAGATTCACTGAGTAGTTAGGGTGGAGTGATGCGATTCAGCTCGTGTGGTTAATCAATATAACATTAAATCATTTCCACTCTCAAAAAATAAAATAAAGACTTTACAAGAGTCGAAACTAATCAAAACAAAAAAAGCAAAAATCTAATAAAATGATAAGAAAACCGCTATTATCTTTGTTCCAGTAGATAATAAACATTAAAATAATTAAATTGTGTCTAGTGGGCGTCTTCCACACAGGTTGCCTATACGAGTCTCTTGGCATCGTGGGAATTGTAGTCTTTCATCTTCACTAAAAGACTACAAAGTTCAACATGAGGTACCAATATAGTTTTGAACCTTTTGCACGACACACAAACGGTCTGCAACACATTGACTCATCTATCTGAATAGTGTTGAGTAACAAGTACTTAGGCGAGAGTTAAAGCATGAGTGGGTAATGTTGTGTTGTTGTCATTTGTTTTGCTATATTTGTTTACATCCTGACGGAAATATAATAAATCCTATTGAAAAACACCATTTGAAAGGATATATCTCTCGTAAATACTGCGACCTTTGTCCACTTCCTTGTAGCGCAGCTCGAAGTTGATGAACGAGTGCCAGGCCTGCTCGTCGGGCTCCCACTCCATCCAGCGCTCGAACGCCTGCCTGCAGCCCGCCACGTTCCCCAGCATCTCCTCCATGTACGTGTACTTGTACCTGTTACCAGAAAAAAAAAAGGAAAAGTCAATGAAGCACAGGTCGATATTTGGAAAGCTAAGTACAGAGAGGAGAAGCTACAAAGACAGTTTTGAGTCACACACATGAAGCGAGCTTTGTGGAGTTTCAAACGTACATTATAATGCTGCGTTCACACCGGACGCGATGCGAATATTCGCCTCGCTCTAAGCGCTTGAGTTTCACCGCGGCTGTCAGCTGTGTTTACTCGCATCATTCAAACAAGAATCGCTGGCTCGGGGGCTACAACTACAACAAGATGAACATATTTGACCGTGATTTAATTGTAATACACGTTTCAAAATGATGCCGAAGTAACAACATACTGATACCGGTTAGTAAAAACCATGAATTAATGCTTTGTCAAGTCTGCAGACAGACGGCAGGCGAAAAACCTTTTAAAATGCGTGTTTTCTGAATGGAGATTGGCTAAGCTAACGCAGTATATGCTCCGACCGTCCACACTCACAACAACGGCCTACAGACATAAATAAAGCAGCGACTGTATTCACCATGACACAGGCAGTCTGTGGTTTGTACTTGTTTAACTTTTGTCTTGTTTCTGAACAGATATGAGGAGCTGTGAGCTCTGAGGGCTAACAGCTAACGGCTGATGTTGGTTTTGTGGTTCTACGTCAGTGACGGCAGGCTGAGACCCTCAACGCTGATTGGCTACCGCGAGATCGCATCACAGGAATTTGACGCTCGAGTTGAAAAGATTGAACTTGAGCGTTTGTCGCGGCCCCCTCCAATCGCGCCGCGGCATTCGCATCAACCGCTTCATGCGCGCCGTCGGAGCGAATTCGCGCCTGTCCGCATCTCTGCATTGACTTTACATGTAATCGCGCCGCCCACAAACATCGCATCGCGTCCGGTGTGAACGCAGCATAAGATGTACAGATCCAAGAGTTTATTATTCTGTTTTTTCAAATATAAACAAGGGAATTCCTCCATTCTTTAACTGTCATTAAATGTAATATTAAGGTTCAAGGTTCAAGGTTCTTTATTGTCAATCTGACATAGCTACAGAGTAATTATGCAGTTGAAAATCTTATGTCACAGGCTTCTCCAACAATGCAACATAATAACATAACATAATAACAATAAGAGCATGAGCAATACAAAAATAATAATAGTTATAAAAATGAAATAAAGTTATGATGTGGAATAGTGCAGTATGAGTCTATATACAAGTTATTGGAATGATATATATATATATTAGGTATTAGATACATACTACTGAGTAGCAGTTGAATGTTTGAAGTTGTTTCAACAGTTCAATTTTTTAACAGTCTCACTGCCCGCGGGAAGAAACTGTCTCCGAATCTTCTTGTCCTTGCCAGGATGCTGCGGTAACGTCTGCCAGACGGCAACAGAAAGAACAGTTTGTGGCTGGGGTGATGGGGGGTCTTTGATAATCCGTAGTGATTTCTTCCTGAGCCGCTGGGAGTAAAGGTCCTCCATGGATGGCAGCTCCGTCCTGGTGATGTGCTGTGCAGTTTTCACCACCCTCTGTAAAGCCTTACGATCGAGGTCGGTGCAGCTGCCGTACCAGGCCGTCATGCTGCCAGTGAGGATACTCTCTATCGTGCACCTGTAGAAGTTGCAGAGTATCCTGGAATCCATTTTGAACCTCCTCAACCTGCGGAGGAAGAAGAGCCGCTGTCGAGCTTTCTTGGTGATGGTGGTGGTGTGAAGAGACCATGTCAGGTCCTCAGTGATGTGGACCCCAAGGAACCTGAAGCTTTTGACTCTCTCCACCGTAGTCCCATTGATGGCGATGGGGGCGTGTCCCTCTCCCTGCTGCTTCCTGTAGTCCACAATCAGCTCCTTTGTTTTGCTGATGTTGAGATGGAGGTTGTTCTCCTGGCACCAAGATGTCAGGTTTTCGACCTCCTCTCTGTACGCCGTCTCGTCATCGTCTGTGATCTGGCCGATGACGGTCATGTCATCAGCAAACTTCACGATGGTGTTGGAGCTGTGTGTGGCCACGCAGTCGTGGGTGAACAGGGAGTAGAGGAGAGGGCTGAGCACGCAGCCTTGAGGGGCACCGGTGTTGAGAATCAGGGTGGAGGATGTGATATTTCCCACCCGCACTGCCTGGGGTCTGCCCGTCAGGAAGTTCAGGATCCAGTCACAGAGGGCGCTGTTGAGCCCGAGGTCTCTGAGCTTGATGGCCAGCTTGGAGGGCACAATGGTGTTGAATGCTGAACTGTAGTCAATGAACAGCATTCTCACATATGTGTTCCTGTTCTTCGGGTCCAGGTGTGAGAGGGCAGTGTGGAGGGTGAGGGCTATGGCGTCGTCTGTGGACCTGTTTGCTCTGTAGGCAAACTGCAGGGGGTCCAGAGATTCAGGGAGGGAGGAGGTGATGAATAATTTGACTAACCGCTCAAAGCACTTCATTATGATGGAGGTGAGTGCTACTGGGCGGTAGTCGTTGGGGCAGGTGATGATTGACTTTTTGGGGACAGGAATGATGGTGGAGTGTTTAAGACATGTGGGGACTACAGACTGCAGCAGGGACCTGTTGAAGATGTCTGTGAACACCTCTGCCAGCTGAACTGCACACACCCTGAGAACACGGCCAGGGATGCCATCAGGTCCAGGAGCCTTGTGTGGGTTAACCCTTTTAAAGGATTTACACACATCTGCCCTATTTAAAACAAAAGGGCAGTGTAGCGCTCCTGGTCCCTCTGTACCTCCACAGCCTGGCTGCTCTCAAAGCGTGCAAAAAAACTGTTTAGCTCATCTGGGAGAGATGCGCACGCAGACACTCCCGCAGCACCCCCCGCTGCTCCTTTGTAGTCAGTCATTGTCCTTAGTCCCGCCCACATATTCCTAGTGTTACAGCCTTTGAAGTCAGATTCCACCTTCTCTTTGTACTGTCTCTTTGCATTTTGAATTGCTCTCCGGAGATCATACCTAGACTTCCTGTACTCCTCCAAATCTCCCGCTGTGTGCGCGAGAGTGCGCGCTTTCAGTTTGCCGCGCACCTCACCGTTTACCCAGGGCTTTTGATTTGGGAATGTCCGTACAGAAACCTTCGGTACCACGTCATCGATGCATTTCCCAATGTAGCAGATGACAGTGTCCGTGTGTGTGTTGATGTTATTGTCCTCAAACACACTCCAATCCGTAGATGCAAAGCAATCCTGCAGTGCTGAATCTGACTCCTCGCTCCATCGTTGTACTGTCCTTGTTATCGGTCTGTCCCTTTTAAGTTTCTGCTTGTACGCAGGCAACAACAGTAGTGAGATATGGTCTGATTTGCCGAAGGGAGGGCGAGGGAGAGCCTTATATCCATTCCGGAAAGGGGAATAAACATGGTCCAGTATGTTTCCCCCGCGCGTCGGGAAGTTGATGTGTTGGTAATATTTTGGCCAAACCTTCTTCATGTTGGCGGTGTTGAAATCTCCGGCCACAACGAACGCCGCATCTGGCCGTGAAGTCTCGGTTTTATCAATAAACCCAAACAGCTGATCGAGTGCCGTGTTGTTGTCGGCGAGTGGCTGCGGCGGGATATACACTGCTGTTATCACAACAGATGTGAATTCCCTCGGCAGATGGAAGGCCCGACATGAGATCATGAGGTGCTCTAGCTGTGCGGAACAGTCCGATGAAATAATCTTCACATCTGAGCACCAGTTGTTGTTAGTCATTACACACACACCGCCTCCCTTACTTTTCCCCGAGTTAGCAGTCCGGTCCTGACGAAAAATAGAGAATCCGTCAGGGACAATAGCGGAGTCCGGGATAGCGGGGTTGAGCCAAGTCTCAGTGAGAATTAACACGTTACAGTTCTTAATGTCCCGTTGAAAAGCAATCCGGCTTCTGAGTTCATCTAGCTTATTTTCAATGGATTGAACATTAGCCAGAAGAATACTCGGAAGAGGGGGTCGATTCTCTCGTTTTCTCAGTCTGACCAGCAGCCCGGCCCGGCATCCCCGCTTTGTCTTCTTCTTGCGTCTCTCAGGTAGAACAGCAACAGGTAGCCATGGTGAATCTCCATTGTTTGTCGGAGGGTTAATATTGTCCACGAAGTTTCGCAATTGGAAAAGTTCCTCTCTGCTATATTGTATGGCAGAGTAGGTGCGGTCGGCTAGCATGTTGCGAACCATGTTAAAAGTAAAACGGCAAAAGTAAAAGAAATATGTACAAAATACGAAAATGGGCAAAGCTGGAGAGGAGCACAAAGACGATTAAGCACTTACTTTGGCTTCTTCATTGGTACGAAGGGGTGGCAAAATACTGGTTTTGATTCAGATACTTTTTTAATATTCTAACTGTGTTTTTAATCAATCAGAGGTGTGGATGTCATTTTGCATTTTCTTCATACAGAAAATAATCATCCATTTATAGTTACGAATGAATTTACCTTAAACAGCTAAAACAGTAGAATCGTGCTTCTACATCGATGTCATATGACCTCATGTTAAAATATACAAATTATAATATAGTGTAAATACTCCAGCACCTCTTAAATCATTTTTGTTTACATGTTAGTGTACATTTGCTTAAAAAGAGACAAAGAGCACACACTCTATTGTAAATAATGATTTGTGTAGTTATGGTAACAGAATCTCTCCGAGCCTCCCCACACTCGTAATTCATTTGCCAGAGTAACACGATAATAGCATGACCATGAATTATTTTAGCCTTGATAATCATGTAGTAAAATGAAAGGTTGTAAAGCCACACGTACCAGAACTGGTTGACGCGGGGGAGGATGGTGATGGCTCGGTCCCAGATGTTTCGGGCGTGATTCACCTGTCGGCTCTTCATCTCCATCTCGGCGTATTTCAGCCACAGCGTGATGTTTCGATGATCCACGTCCAGCGCTCGCTCGTAGATGGAACGAGCCCTGAAACCAGAGGAGGAGGTGGTGGTGAGGGAAACATATAAAGCACAGGGAAAAATTGAATAAAAGGTCTTCCTGGCTTGGGGTAAAATACCTCTGGACCTCCTTCAGGCTTTCCTCCCATTGTGCGTATTTGATCCAGTTACTGATGACCGTTCGGTTCTTTCTGATGTTGTCCTCAAACCCCTGAGAGAAAAGGAGGAGAATGGTTCAAAACAAGGTTAAAAGAAAGTTGTTTTTCTGATGAGTTTTGAGAAAACAAAAGTCTTAGTAAAATCACATTAGATTAGATGTACTTTATGAATCCCAATTTGGGAGAAACATTTTGTTGTTGCAACAGCATAAAGCAAAACATTGCACATCATATCAAATCTATAAACTGTCATGATCTCACACTTCTGAATTGGATAATCTTATATGTTTTGGTCAGGTGTCAGCACTCACCTTCCTCTTCCTCAGTTTGTAATCGTTCAGCTCCTCTTCATCAGTGATCTTCTGTTTGGGTGGAGGTGGCAGAAGTTCGAGCTCTCTCTCTTTGGCTTCCCTCAGCAGCTGCTCCGCTGTGATCTGAACCTCTGCCGGAGCTTTGTTCTTCACCTGAAACACAGCAAGACGTTTTTATACATGATGTTTCTGCAGTCAAGGGCATGATGTCTTTGCAATGCATCAATCATTATAAAACATATCATATATATTATTCTGAAATGGACCAATCTGCACAATGACTACTTTTACTTTTGGTACTTCAAGTATATTTTGAGGATAATACTTTTCTACTTTTACTTGAGTAACATTTGAATGCAGGACTTTTACTGTAACAGAGTATTCCTACACTCTGGTACTTCTACTTTTACTCAAGGATCTGAGTACTTCTACTTTTACTCAAGTACAAGATCTGAGTACTTCTACTGTTACTCAAGTACAAGGTCTGAGTACTTCTACTGTTACTCAAGTACAAGATCTGAGTACTTCTACTGTTACTCAAGTACAAGGTCTGAGTACTTCTACTTTTACTCAAGTACAATATTTGAGTACTTCTACTTTTACTCAAGTACAAGATCTGAGTACTTCTACCCATTTTGTTTACAGTAAAAAACACATGAAACCCAAACAAAACGCAGCCTGTCGGACAAACTACTACAGATATGAAAGGAAGCGTACTGTTTTACAGGTAATGCGGCTTCCGGAAAGCTAGGATTAACGTTACCATTCTAAAACAACAATATAATGTATACTTGTATTCTTATTTACATAAACATACAATCTGTGGTCTTCATTCAACGCTTTGCTCAAATCAACTTCAGTGCTATCTATTTGTTAGCATTAGCTTAGCTCCGGAGCTCATGGCTTTTTTATTTGTTGTTTTGTTTTCTTACCTTCGCCACCTTCGGGATCCGCTGCTTGCCTGCCGCGGTTGAAGCCATTTTTATTGGCAGGTTAAACCCCAAAAAAACACCAGAAAACAATTAAAATGCTTCGAAAACCACAAAACTTCAAACTGGAAACAAACGTTTTACAAACATCAGGCGCGACCCGCCATGACAGTACCCAGAATGCTTTGCGGGTTGCATTCGCGTGTTGTTATAACAATCGGTAGAAATGTCTTCCTGGATGGGAAAATCCAAATTGATGTGACAACGCGACGAAAAGTTTGTTACACAAAATCCGATTTGACATCACAATACGCAAAGCAATGGAGAACAAACATACATGTTATTTCAAATGTGGTAGTAAGTTGTTGTGAAATTGTAACCGGCCTTTTGCATTCGACGTTGTGTGAGCTAGATTAGTAAGACACGCTATGTATTATCCTTTCCCTTGTTTAAAAGCAAGAGTAAATCTATACTTTAGTGGTTTATGGGTTTTAATCTAAAAGTTTGGGACGAAACTAAGTAGAAAGAACGACTTTCAAACTCGGGACACGAGAACGTCCGATCAGCACCTGAATGCACCATAGCACCATGGTTGAAAACGGTGCAGCGTTCTGTTACTATGGTTACGTAGTTTGTGTGAGCTAACGGCTAGCTTAGACTACAACAGAAAATGTTCCGTTAACTTAACAGTTTATCGAGCTAACTGCTATGTTCACTTTCTAATTTCAACTACAAGCTATAGCAAGGTTTGTCAATACATGTAACTTTGTTGTTTATTAGGGGACTGTGACAGACAGGTGAGTAACAGGTGTTCTGGTCTGGCTAACATCTAAAACAAACAATTGTTGTGCAATGTTGGGATGAAACTAACTATGATTACATAGAAAATGATAGTTGGTTTTAATATAATATTAATATAACTGTAATGTTATGTGTATATATTCACTATTATTTACAGCTACAGCAGTAAAATGCTTTTACAACAATGTTTAGAATCCAATATATATTATATAAGTATAAAAGGGAAATGTTTGTACTTTTAATATTTAAAGTTATTTTGTATTGTATAAACTTTCCACACATTCAGTTAAGTGTCATTTTAATGCAGGACTTTCACTTGTAACAGAGATTTTTTTACACTGTGGTATGTTTACACTTTACTAAAGGATCCAAAATCTTCCTCCACCACTTCTTACATTACGCTAACATACATCATTAATATTCTTTATGTTATCGTGCCTGACTTGATCCAGTGCTCTATTATGAAAAGCAGTGAGTCCAGGTGAAGATGAGGACGATAACTTCCTCCAGTGGCCAGGAGGAAGCAGTGAATGTCAGAAGGACGGAGTCAGCCGACGCTCAGGGGATCAACGGCCTCATCAGCCCTGAAGCTGGAGCAGTGTTTGGACGAGTCAACGTGCTCCATCTACTGTGAGACACAACACTTCTTTGTTTAGTGTCTTAAGTATATATTTCAGAGAGTACTTACCAGGATTTCTAATAAGAGGTTCACCTAGGCTTTGATAATGTCAGCTGTATATGATTTTGATAATCATTAAGATAAAAATGACAACATACCAGGATAGGTCTCATTGAGATAACACATCTCTTTTTCAAGAGAGTCCTGGCCCAAGAATGGTAACAGCACAGTTACAGACCATTTTAAAACACACAGTCATACAACAGTTAGCCAAAGCATTTACAGCCACGGTGGCTTCTTCAAGATCACGTATCTTGTTATTATGTAGTTTATCTTAACTCACTTGCCACTTAACTCTGAACCAAATGTAACTGATTATTGGACATAAAAGTGCATTTATTTACTAAACATATGACATACTAGCTTATTAGTCATACTGTGCACATCAATTCATAATCCTTAATATCTTATAATTGATATTCTGTTATTATATATATCCTTGTATCATTCGTTATATGTATTTACAGTATGTGCATTTTTCTACTTTTGGGTTGGATGCCATTTTGTTATACTGATACTGAATATTAATGATGATGGAACATACAGTATGAGCACACAGGTAGATTTTTTAGGACATAAGAAGATTTTAAAATGGTTGTATGAACTATTTGATGTTGTTCTTCCCATTGTGACATCTTGCCTTGCAGGTAGTCAGAAATACGGATGATGTGCTTATAGTTTTTATCTCAACATGATCCCTTTGGTTCTCGTTTCCTCTCCTGTTTCTCCAGAGAGAAAGCCAATCTGGCGGTGACTCTGGCCAATGAGAGGGAGGAGATCCTGGCTCACGCTTCCTTCTTCGATCACCCTGTTGGAGACTTGGTGGATCAGACTCGCTGGGAAGCGTTCCTGCAGAAACACTTCAGCGCTGAAACATGCACAGTCTGTACCTCTCATGAATTCAGATATGATACTGTTTATGTGTAGCGGTTCATTGAACAGGACTACACACATCTTTGGCTCGTGTAAATGTACTCTTTAAGATGAGGACACATTTAAAGTGAACAGACACCTGTTGAGGAAACTTGCTAAAAGATCTTCCCTCCACAGCCTTTGAACACACTCTTCCTCCACTTCTTCGTGGCAGAGACAGATTTCGCCACAGCAAGTGCAAAAGAAATATTAAGGTATGAAAAAATAAAAGTAGATATTTCCTTTTCTGTGGAATTCTCATTTGGAATATTTAATTTCCGAAAAATCATGTTGTCTTTTTACAGTGTTATTCAATACTTAAAGGTAGGTAAGAATGTAGAAAATGAATTACCTACCCCACCTTTAATCATCAGAGGAATACATTTATTGCCATATTTGTCAGCACTTTTTTAGTTGTGTGTAGTGATTATAGACAGGTGGACTGTTTCACTCCCAAATAACTACATTACGTTGATTATTATTAGATTACTCTAATGTGCTTTAGTAATCAGGATCAGAATTCCTTGATGAGTCCCACAGCGGGGACATTTACAGTGAGACAGAAGCCCCCACAGAATACCGATTCACAGAGGTTAATGTAATGTCTGCCACATTATAATCCCTCGTTGCTTTGCTTCTTTTCACAGAGCTGTCTTTAACGCCGTCACAGAGCTGGAATACATCCTGCTGCTCAGCTCGTACGCCGGTGTTTTAGGTGAACGGCTGCTTTAAATTCCTTTCTCAGTTCATCAGTTAAGATCAGATGTACTTTATTAATCCCAATTTGGGAGAAACATATGTGTTGCAGCAGCATAAAACAAAACAAGGCATTGCACGTAATAACAAATTAAAAAAGTAGAAATAAACTGTTGGGAAGATCCTGAATGTGCTCTTCCAATCTGAGAGTAACATGATATCAAAGGTATCCCAACTGTAGCTGTGAACATGACAGGATGTATGATAACTAGAAGAGCATCAGGACTGTTTGAGGCATATGATAGCTATGTGATTAACATGATGATTCAGCCTCTATGGAGATAGACATATGACAAGCATGCTCATTTCTGACGTGGAGCTAATCTGAAGTAAACATTGAATACTGCTTTCTATTCCTCCATCTTGTGACTGTGTAACTCCCTCTCTTGGATATCAGCAATTTTGAGATTTTGAGAAAAAGTTAACATTTTGAGATTGAGATAAAGTCTGAATGTTGAGAGAAAATGTCAGAATTTTGAGAGAAAATGTCAGAATTTTGAGAGAAAATGTCAGAATTTTGAGAGAAAATGTCAGAATTTTGAGAGAAAATGTCAGAATTTTGAGATTTTGAGAAAAAGTTAACATTTTGAGATAAAGTCAGAATTTTGAGAGAAAATGTCAGAATTTTGAGAAAAAAAATCAGAATTTTGAGAGAAAGTCAGAATTTTGAGATTTTGAGAAAAAGTTAACATTTTGAGATTTTGAGATAAAGTCAGAATTTTGAGAGAAAAAGTCAGAATCTATTTTCTTTGTATATGATACTTCCATTCTTGAGAGGATCATAAATACATGGATCCTGAGATTGAAGCTCAAGCCGGTGACGAGTGAGATTGTTCTAACATAAACAATTAAACATAAGAAAACAAAAATAACCCAAAAGAGTGTTGTGTTGCTGTTTGTGCAGAGGAGGCTCTGGAGGAGGTGTTTGATCCTCTGCAGCGTCTGACTGACCTTCAGTGCTCAGCGTTCATCTGCCACAGACAAGAGCACTGCCCGAAGCTTCTCATCCGCCCCGCCAGGTGGGTTTACCTCATTCCTTCCCCCTAAAATTACGTAAAATATATGTTTGGCTCAAATGCGTACAGTGCACATTCATATAGGGCAGTGAAAGACATCCATGGAAACGTTTGTCTTGGTTTTAGCATGTTATGAAAAATGTATATTTAACACATGACGAGTTGTTTAAATTGGGTCTGAAACCTTTCTATTTACTGCTGCTTTCCCATCTAAATACATTTTATTATTATGCCTCTTGACTTCTTGCAGAGTCTACTATCTCCAATGTTTTAACCACCTTCTCTCTTGTTTTCCGTTTAATTTGTTCTGTATCTAAATGCTTATGAAATGCACTTTGAGTTGCCTTTGTGTCTGAAATGTGCTATATAGATAAATTAACTTTAACAGTTAAGTATCATGCACACATATTGTTGAAAATAGTGAATTTGTCACCAGAATTCAATAGATGTTGATCTTTTGTGCTGTAAGTGGGTAAAGTTGAAAATGCATTGATTACTTTGTGTCCACTAGGGGGCAGAAGAACTCTCATCAAGATGATACATGTTCCTTACATCCGAAAATATGACCTAAAAGAAGCTTAAAAAAGCTGCTGCTGAGTCATAATTATGAGTTGCTTAAGGACTATCAGCTGGCCTTTTGTTATTAGAGAGTGTTTTGATTCCTTTGAATATGATTGGTGGTGATTTAAGGTGAATGCTCCTTCTGTGTGTGCTCCCCAGGGTTGAAGATCATGATGATTTGATGCGTATCTTTGTGGATCAAACCAAAGTCCTGTCTGTCATGGAGCAGCCGTACTTCCTGGCAGAACTGATCCAGGAACAGAACGAGGAGAACCACTGCGCCGTTTGTGAGGTTTGTTCACACACTTAGCTTTTTATTCATTTAAAGTGGACCTATCATGCTATATTTGAATAATATATTGTAGGACCATACCTATATAAGGCATATTTATACTTTATTTTTTTCAAAATACCAAACAGATCATGCATTTTAGCCATGCCTCATTTTGCTCAATTTGACATTTTTTAGATCTGTTTTAGCAAGGGTTGATTCTGTGAGAACAGCACCATCTACAGGCCTGGCATATGTACTACAGCGTCTCCAGCGCTTTAGAACGGCAATGGCCGTGGCTGTCTCCTCCTGATTGGTGGAGTTGGCCCAATAGCCGTAGCGCCACCGTCCTGACGTCAGGACAGTGTTCAAATCTGGATCAGTTTTTATCAGATCCGTTGCAGCCCCTTTTTTAGAGATTTGGGTATGGAGGAAAATAGAGAGGGTTGTGTTTTCTGACACTTGGTGAGTTCCCTGGAACACCGGGGACACATATTCATGTAGAAAAGACGTACACAAGTGCATTTTGCATGATAGGTCATGTATTTGTTGTATTTATTTAATTGTATTGGACACGTTCTAGTACGAGGTAAATTCTCCACACCAGATTTTCCAACTGCAACAAACACAATATGCTTTATAAACTGTTAGCTTAATAATTATACAACAAAAATATTCATTGACCAACATGTCCGATCTATTTGTTAAAGCAGTATGCAGTACATCCTCTGACAGCTTGTTCCTTGTTCACAGCACTAATTGTGTTTTATCTTTTTAAATAATTCAATTTTAAAACATACCTATTATTCTTAAAGAGGATGATCAATACTGTGAACAGACCTCAACGTCTCCTGTATAGAGAGGCGAAGTCCCTCCCCTTCCGGTTGAGCTCCATGGGACCTTATTTCGGAAAAGTTATGTATTGAAGTCAATGGAGAGAGAAAGATTATCTTTAGATCCCGTTTGAATTGTGCCACAAATTACACATATGATGTTTGTCAATTTAAAAGATAATTTTACAAGTCAAAAAAAAAAAAATGTGTCGTAAAACTGTGAAGTAACTGAGTGTGAAACCGCTCAATGAACTCCATCTCCCGTCTCGCACCACACACCAAGACGGCCGTCACGTTGGCACATTTCACTTCTTTCTTTCAGAATGAGGCGGAAAGTATTAAAAGAGGTGAAAATCACTCCAAGTCTGGGCATGTTGAGAGCTGTGCATACACACAAGGGGAGAGAGTCGGTTCCTAAGAGCCAGCATGCGGGACCGGGACTCTGGGATTTGTAGTCTTTCTAGTTGCGTATTTTTCATAGTCTTATATTTCAACAGTTTTACGACAAACTGTGACTTTTTTGACATGGAAATTATTTTTTAAATTGACAAACATCATATGAGTAATTCGTGGCACAATTCAAACGGGATCGAAAGATAATCGTTCTCTCTCCATTGACTTCAATACATAATTTTTCCGAAATAAGGTCCCATGGAGCGGAAGTAGATGGGCGGGACTTATCTCTATTCTACTGTAGGCAGGGGCGCGGTAAGGGGGGTGCTGAGGGCGCTGCAGCACCCGCTAGCGGCAGGCAGGCGGAGCTCCTCTGTCTGCACATTTTATTTTATTTCATTTCATTGTGCCTGAGATATATTTTATATTATATATTATTATTCAAATGATAATTTTAAACTATATAATAAATGACAGTAACTGACATGACGCAAAAACGTATCTCGGAATTCTTTGTCACTAAAAACGCTAAATCTGCTAAATAGATTGAAATGGAAGATGCAGGGGCAGGGGCATTATTACGCAGAATCTGTGTCATATGTAGCCATGAATTAGCAATGCCTTGATAGCCTATACTTCAATGAATGTAAATTCCACATTGTTGGTAAAATCATATTTTACATCTTAATAGTGTGCGTGTGCTCACGCTTTTGTGCGTGCTCTATAGTGCCCGTAATAGCGTGCACTGGAGTCCGTTGTTTATCCACAGAATCTTTACACATTGAGAAACCCTTCACTGCTGCTCCACCCTCCTGCTTTACCATCGCTGTATGAGTAAGGTTATTTAATTTCTGATCCACAACCCCCCCTCTGATGATACTTTATTTATCATTTATATAATGGAGGAAGTATTATGCTTATCCATGTTTATTTATTCTTTATTAGGATCCCCATTAGCACTAGCATGAGCATAGGTCAGTCAGTAGGGGCTTGGACTGGGAGCCGTAGGGTCGCCGGTTCAAGTCCCCGAACAGACCTAAATATGGAGTATGGACTGCTACTTGGAGAGGTCCCAGTTCACCTCCTGCCCTGCCGTGGTGCCCTTGAGCAAGGCACCGGACATCCCCCTTCCCCCCTCACTCCCATTGCTCCCCGGGCGCTGTGCAATAGCTGCCCACTGCTCCTAGTTCTAGGATGGGTTCAAAGCAGAGAACACATGGCACTGTGTGCTGTGTGCTCTGCATGTGAGACCATTACAGAGGGGTTCATCCCTCCTATTCTATTCCTGGGGTCCTCACACACAAAACATACATACATAAAACAAAACAGTTTGTCATTTCATGCGATTTACAGTGCTATATGAAGTGAAAACTGAAATGGTGATCCAATTTTAGCCATCATAAGAACAAATAACAAAAAAATACAAATAAATGTACATACTAATACATTACATACCCACAGGCACAATTCAGTTTTACTTTATAACACTGAGATCACTTTTTAGCAACCTTTTGAAATGTACTTGAGAATTTTCCTGAATGATATGGACCGGTAAAGAACGTTTTTTTTAGATTCTCTCAACATATCGCTATCTGAGTAAGGTTATTCCATTTCTGATGCACAATGTAACACCCCCTCTCTGATGATGCTTTCCCTGGTTGTCAGCCTCCCTGCTGGGTGCGTTCCCTCGGGCATCGGGGGGGTGACAGATCCCCCCCCTGACATGTGTTGAGCAGCATATGGCAGATAGGAGCTGATCCAGGGCCAGGACATGCTCTCACTGAACATATTGAGTCCAGACATCTGAAGCATTCTGGGCTTTTAGTCTGAATGTGTTCAACCATCGGAGAACAAACGGGCAACATTTCCTCAGAGGGCCGGCCTGTTCCCGCTGACATTACCTGTTACAGAATATTCATTTCAATATTTATTATCCTGGTAAATCATCTATACAGACACATCAGTCAATAATTCAGAATAATTCATCGCTGTTTGTAAGCTTCATTTTAAACCATACAAAATATGTATTAATGATCACATTCTGAATATGTATAAATGATAAAAAAAAGATATTTCACCTTAAGGTCCATTGAGCTGTTCAGGTGCTTACAATAAGATGATATGATTTTTATACTAAGCATTTATACAAATAATTACCGTGACATGGACAAGAAGTCTTCAAAGTATTCATGTGGTCAAAATGTAATAGAGTAACAAACCCCAGCTGTTGAGGAATGTGATTTCATTGAGAACTGCAGAAAATGTACAAAATAAATATTGTAGTGAGATCCATTTGTCAACTTAATTAAAAGTCAAGAATTAACTTTTAAAACAGTATTTGTAATGCTAACAGTAGTTCATTATATTTCTATTAATACAACTAATAAGGAACTTTATTTTTACAGCACTGTTCTTAACAATATTTTAAAGTACAATAACAAAATGCAACACAAAAATATTAACATACAACATAGATAAATACAATTTACTGAATTATGAGCAGTTTTTTTAACTTAAAGGGGACCTATCATGCAAAATGCACTTTTGTACGTCTTTTCTACATGAATATGTGTCCCCGGTGTTCCAGGGAACTCACCAAGTGTCAGAAAACACAACCCTCTCTATTTTCCTCCATACCCAAATCTCTAAAAAAGGGGCTGCAACGGATCTGATAAAAACTGATCCAGATTTGAACACTGTCCTGACGTCAGGACAGTGGCGCTACGGCTATTGGGCCAACTCCACCAATCAGGAGGAGACAGCCACGGACATTGCCGTTCAAAAGCGCTGGAGACGCTGTAGTACATATGCCAGGCCTGTAGGTGGTGCTGTTCTCACTGAATCAGCCCTTACAAAAACAGAGCTAGAAATTGTCAAATTGAGCGAAATGAGGCTTGGCTAAAATGCATGATCTGTTTGGTATTTTGAAAAAAAAAAGTATAAATATGCCTTATATAGGTATGGTCCTACACTATATTATTTAAATATAGCATGATAGGTCCACTTTAAAATAAACCAAAAACTCTTGGATTTTTGCGATCGTATACTAAACCACACTATTGGCTCTTATATTGTGTTTCTTCAGAGACTCTTGACTTATATATTTTTGTGTTTCCTCCACAGAGTGGCGGACTTCCTGTCGGATTCATCAGTGTCACGTCTGATGTAGATTTTAAGCAGTTGCACGACAGCTTTGATTTAAGTGAGCTGGACGGTTTGTACAAACTAGATCCAATAACAAATGATGACCCTGCTGCTCCGCCTGAATCAAGAGAAGACGAAGAAAAACCCCAAACAAATCCTCAGGTAAACAACTGTCACTACACTTCTGTAAATCAACTGTAATGCATGACAATAACACCGTCAAGCAATATAACTAAAAAGTCTTCTTCTGTCTTTGCCTTCTACTTTGTGGTATGTTTGTCATTTCTTGTCCCTTTCCTCAGGAGGAGGCTGAAGCGGGGAAATCCAGCGCCGTCTGTATTCAGTTCTTCCTCATTGACAAGAATCACGAGAGCAGGTAAAGTCGAGATAAAGTGATAATATGTCCCCTTAAATCAAAACGAATCAAATGTAACTTTTGAAATTAAACTTTCCAATTCAAACTTCCAATACAACAACTTTTTCCAACATAAAAACATGAAGAGATGCGTCAAAGTGGACCTAAAGACAACAGGAGGGTTCATCCAAAATAGAACATTATAGTTATTTAGTTGATACGAACATGCAAATAATTGTGATGGAGTAAAAAGTACAATACTTGCTTCCAGCTTATAGTGAAGTAGAAGTGTATAGTAGCATGAAATGGAAATACTTGTAAGGTACAAGTACCTCAAAGATGTACTTAAGTAAATGTACCTAGTTACTTTCCAACACTGCATTAAAGTGATCGAGGAGGAGGGAAAGTTACATGGAACTGAACATGCAGCGTCAATTCTATTAGATACTTTTACAGAATGACATTGCTATAATTCCCATCAAATTTACGACTTGTTTTGAAATAATTCCATAATTTAAACGTGCGTATTTCCCCACTTTCCTTCATGTTTCCACTGATGGCAGCGGCTCAGAGTTGCATCAGTCATGTTCAGAGTTAGACAGACAGTGAGTGTTTTCTGGCTGCCTCGCCTCCCAGCTGTTCCTCAGTGAGGAGACGAGGCTTCCTGCCGACAGTGAGCACGTTATTAATGAGAGCGCCGCTGACTCTGACAGCGTGACGGAGCGGGAGGAGAGAAGTTGAGCTGGAAGCAGCGGGCAGATCTGTCGGCCATCACCAGCCAGGCTTTTATTGTGAAACTTGGCACATATTGGCACATCAGAGACTGCACTGACCCCCCCCCCCCTTCAAAACACTGAACGTTACTGTGTTAATATTTTGTTAGAAAAATATCACTGGTCACCGGCTTGTGGTTCAATATCGGGATCCATGTATTTATTATCCTCTCAAGAATGGAAGTAGTCATCACATACAGAATAGTTTATATATCAAAATTCTGACTTTTTCTCAAAATTGAGATTTTTCTCAAAAGTCTGAATTTTTCTCAAAATCTCCAAATTCTGACTTTTCCTCCAAATTCTGATTAAGAATCTAAGAATCTCAAAATTCTGGCTTTTTCTAAGAATCTAAAAAATCTGACTTTTTCTCATAAATCAGATTTTTTTCTCAGAAATCTGATTTTTTTCTCAAAAATCCGGACTTTTTCTCAAATGTTTTGACTTTTTCTCAAAATTCTAACTTTTTCTCAAAAATCTGACTTTTTCTGAATACTTAAAAATAATAATAATCCCTGGTCACCGGCTTGAGCTTCAATCTCAGGATCCATGTATTTGTGATCCTCTCCAGAATGGAAGTAGTCATCACATACAGAGCATCAACTAGTTCCTGAACAGTGTCCTTCACATGCTGATATCCAAGAGAGGGAGTTACACAGTCACAAGATGGAGGAATAGAAAGCAGTATTCAATGTTTACTTCAGATTAGCTCCACGTCAGAAATGATCATGCTTGTCATATGTCTATCTCCATAGAGGCTGAATCATCATGTTAATCACATAGCTATCATATGCCTCAAACAGTCCTGATGCTCTTCTAGGTAATCATACATCCTGTCATGTTCACAGCTACAGTTGGGATACCTTTGTTATCATGTGTACTCTCATATTGGAAGAGGACATTCAGTGTTTTCCCAACAATATTTTAATTCAAGTTTTTATTATTTATTTTATTTCCTTTTTATCACCACTGTAAAACATGTTTAGTCCATGTAAACATTTATAAATAAAACACATACTTTTAAAAGACTTAACATTGTCAAAACTCAAGAAATGGTGTTTATCAAGGATGGTACAGTGGTGGTATGAATGTGGCTTTCTGTCAAACACCTTGATAGCTCTCTTGTACAGCTGGGTTTCAGGTTTGTGGCACAAGCAAGCGACCAGTTTGTCAAACAGTATTCAATGTGGGATAGAATCACACAGTGGAGGTATGACTTTGCAGCATTGACAGTTAAGAAAGGTCTGATTTGTTTAACATTTAGCAAGTTGAATTTAATAGTATTGGATACTTTCTTGATATGTTTCTTAAAAGTCAAGTTCGAGTCCAGTATGACTCCAAGATACTTGAAGTGGGGCACTAGTTCTAATTCTGCTCCGTTTAAAAACACATTGGATCCTTCGATTTTGACTGGTCGTTTACTGAACATCATGCATACTGTTTTTTTTACGTTTAACTGTAAGCAACATTTGTTCAGCCAGTGTTGAACTTTGTCCAAAGCATTTGAGAGACAGGATGAGATCATTTCAGTGTGTCTTTGAGCACCTGAAAAAGCACTTAGAAATCAAATGTAGTATTATTATTATTATTATTATATTTACACCTGACCTCCCCTTTCTTGTTCTCTTCCAGATCAGTGGACTTCATTCCTTATATATTCACAGTTTTCCCCGTAAGTATCAGAAGCAGAAACCCTTCATTTGTCCTAATACATGAATACATTCATAAAAAGGAGCACTATTGGACCAGAAAAGTATTTATATTATGAAATAAGATCTCAGTATATGTGCTAGAGTTTAAATAAATACACTTGTGTCCCTGTTATGATCACATGACGTGCAAGGAGAGTGCCAGGTTCAGGGTTTTACACGTTAGTGGGGATTTCTAGAATCAGAATAAAGATTTGGTTTCTCTATTTTAAATACAATAAAATGAAGTATAAATAAAATAAAATACAATTAAAATAGTTATATAATCAGAAGTAGATAGAATAAGTGTGCAATTAAAAAGATACAATAAAAATTCAATAGAAATGTATATTAATATAAGAAGTCAAAGAAAAAATATCAGAGAAAAGACATCATTAAAAATAATAACACAATGTGTATAAACGTAAAGTAGAAATGTGCATATTATACTACAATATTTATAATTCTTATCACACTGATGAAAATGTAAAGCCGTTTAATTGAGTTAATTGGAAGGTTATAAAGAGAGAATTCTTTAAAACATGACATTTTTCATGATGTATTTTTGCTCAGTGAAGTGTGTATAAATATATATGTGTCTGTCTCTCAGGACGTGGACTTCTGCATCATCCCCGTCCCGACTCTCTCCCCTGAGTTCCTGCTGCTGCAGAGCTTCATCCGGCTGCCCCCCCGCTCCACCAACACCTCGCCCCCCCAAGAAATCTACATCTTCCAACGCTCCGGACTCAGGTGGGTCATCACACAAAACAAAATAGAGATATAAAACACTTGAAACATAAACATGAAACCGTCTCATTAGGTGTAAAAATAACACTTACTAATACAATATGGACGACAAATACTGTCACTAATATAATTCATATGTCGACAATTGCATAATATTACAGTATATCGTCTTCTTATATCTTGGTTTACACGTACAAAACCTGCTGATGACAACAAGACGATAAAACCCATTTCCACCTAAACATCCAAAAGCAGTTGACTTTAAAAGGAGCAACAGGTGCTGCAAGATGAGGGCTACATCGAGATGAAATACATCATATAAACTGCTGTGTGCTGAAAGCTGGCTACAGAAAGTGTCTGAACTTCCTATTAAAGATTTTTGTCCTGATCCATTTCTATAAAAACCTGTCTGAAAATGAGCTGATCAGATTTTGGCCACTTTATGATGTCTAACGATGTTTTGTCTTGTGTAACCATTAGCCAATCAGCAACCAAGGTAACCCCCCCCCCCCCCCACCTTATCACCTGAATCTCCTCCTAGAGCACCATTGAGTTCTTTGTAACCAAATCTCTCTCAGAGGGGCGTGGGGAGGGGCTCCTTATATTCATCTAAAGTAACAGACGGAGAATCAGCACTTTGGAAACAGGGCTGAAACAGAGGGGATTATGGGTAATGCTGCAATGATCTATTTGGTGTTTCAGCCAATCAGAGACAGGCTCTGGATATATCTGAGACCTGTGATATATTGATGAAGAACAGAATAATAGGGGAACTTTAAAACAGAAACAAATGATTACGTTTTTGCAAAAGAGACTCTGTAACTGTGCTGTGAGAAGCTCTAACTGTCTCCACCGTGTTGCTCTCAGTGTGTGTTGACGGTGTTGATGGTGTTGATGGTGTTGATGGTGTTGATGGTGTTGATGGTGTTGTTGTCCTGCAGGAGTGTGGAGGTGAGGCCTGCTGTAGCTGCAGACCGTCCTGCTGTCTCTGAGCTGGTGAAGACTCTGAGTCTCAGAGAGTCTCTTCTTCAGGACCTGGACCGTTTCTACGAGACCCGCAGAGACACGGTCAGTCAACAAGCTGACAGAAACACACCTGAGGCCTGTACTACGAAGCCGGATTTTCTCTTAGCGAGCTAACTTCAGGGTAAACTCTGGGTTTCTGGTCCTACGACGCTGGTCCACTTCTTACCGGGCTAGATCTCCATGGTAACTAGCCTGGTTAGGTTCCAGGATAAGAGATCAACTCAGTGAAAGCACCGCCTGCTGACCAATCAGAGCTCAGTGTGCGGAGTTTAAAGCGACCAAGTCATATTACAGGATAAAGGAAATACAGAAAAACTAACTGTAATTTATTTTTGGGAGGGGTGTCTAAGTTGATTACATAATATAAAATGGAATAATTCAATGTATACGACAGTGCCATAGCTAAGTGTGTTAGGTCTAAAGGTGTGTTTTGCTCCGCTCACCGGTTTCTCACAGCGGGCAGAGCTGCAGGTGCTGATCTCTCTCTCTCTCGTCCGGTTATACTTCACTCACGTTTATGTCCAAATCCATCAGATCTAGCTAGTTCTAGCTAATAATATGGCTGCTGCCCCTCCCTACACGCAGATCACGCAGACTTTTTTTTGTCAACATTTTTCCCACATTTTTAACCGTTGTTTTGGGGGTTGAATATTCGAATATACATTTGCTTTCAAATTCCCATCCCTACTAATTACCAGAAAATATGTTTTTACTACTTTCCCTCCTAATAAACCGAGTAATTTACAAATTGGTACAGTTTCAGTTTGAATTACGAAACACAGCGGCCCAAATGTGGCCTTTTGCAGTTCAAACGGAGCCCTGCAGACAATACTCGGGGCTAAGAAACCCTCTGCTACTCTGTTTAAATCAGGAGTCTCCAACCTTTCTTCATCTGAGAGCTGCTTTGAAAAAAGGAAAGTGGCCAAGAGCTACTTCCATCACATCGCTTACATTTATTCACATAGCCCTCATCAGTTGAATTAAGCTACTTTTGTACACGTGTGAAATTGCAATACCCAAAGCTTATCAAAAATCTTAACTTCACATCAAGATCCAAGAAAATGACAATTTCTCACATATTATTATGGCCCACATGGTAAAAGTACATCACTGAAAATTCACACAATGTCTTTCCTTAAAGAACCTGTCACTTAATTGCCCATAGAACTACAACAAATAGATTGTGTTGCTCCTGTATTCTATAGTAATATATCTATGCATGTTATTTTTAATTGATTTAACTTGTTTGCCCCTAAAACCCACTAAAACTACAAAAAGTGAAAAGACAAAACATGAATTTGGAATAATTTTGAACAACTATGTTATTATTGTTCTCAGATGTTTGTGTCTTAATAGTTCTTCTTAACTATATTTTGGGAAAACAAGTGCTACAGTAAGTCTAAAATTGCTTTTAAGTGTAAATTCCAAATATATGTTTTATGTAAAACCATATTTAAGATTTTAGATATGATAAACAATGCTCATGCTAAGCTATTACTGCTAAATACGATATACGATAATACTTTAATGGTCAGATCAAGTCTGAAATGTGACTTGCATCACAGCAGCTCCATGTGTAACATCGACATAGACACAATACATGAAAAACAAACATTGAACATAACAACACAATGAGAGAAAACCTGCTCAAATGTATTCAGTATTAAACCAACTGGCCTGCAATATGGTCAGTGTTTGGAAATGATAAAGAATAACCAGACCGAACATATCAGGGTTGTAACTGGCTTCCCTTTAACTGAATTAGAATGACCTGATGATTGTTTTGGCCGGTGGGGTGATATGGAGCTGGTGGTGATTGTCTCAGGATGGAGAAGAGATGCCAGGCAGCAGATTGGTGAGAATTCAGTTGAGCGGCTTCTCCTCTCTGACTGACACCCCAGCTGTCAGCGAGACGCTCCAAAACTGATAATTACTTCTGCTGACACTTCATGTGTATTCATGGCACCGGGCTGACACAAGAAGGTGCACACACACACACACACACACACACACACACACACACACACACACACACACACACACACACACACACACACACACACACACACACACACACACACACACACACACACACACACACACACACACACACACACACACACACACATATGCACACAAACTGGTCTATATTTACATATATTGTGCTTCTGTTCCCTCTCAGGATGGCGTGCCGCTGCAGGCCTTCGTGTCCACGGTGCAGAGCGAGGTGGTCGGGATCCTGATCATCAGAGACGAGCAGGTGGATGCAGTTTACTCCCTGTACTCTGATCAAATCGGATCTATATAGTGACGTATTTCTGTGTTGGACCCTGAAGGCAGCATCAAGCAGGATCATCTCCACATATTAACACCACTTTATGTAAAAAGCTAACTATTGTTATTTGTTTAATGTAAAAAAAACAAAAGTACTGTACTATAGTGCAACATTTGAAATATATAAAATGCTATTATCTGTCCTGTATGGAGTTTATCAACACAAAAAACGGACTGGAAAGTTATATTTTGTATATAATAGATAAAATCAAGAGTAATATAAATTAATTGAGGGTGTGGTTGTTATTATTATATTGCAAAATGTAGGGAAATGTTTCCTTTTATGCTACAGTCACCAGCAGATGCAGTTCCTTATTATCTGAGTGAAAAAAACATTTATAATTTGTAGTCCTGCATGTTTATCAACAGAAAAGTGTATGTTCATGTATATAATAAATGAAATAAAGGTAAAAAACAGTTCTTATTTTCACTGCAAAATGTAGAGAAATATTTCCTTTTATGCTACAGTCACCAGCAGATTTTGCTCCTTATTATCTGAATGTAAACAAAACAATTACAACTTATAATTATTTGTCCCTCATGGATTCTTACCCTTAGAAAAGTGACTTATCTCCTCCGCTCTCTCTGTCAGGACCTCCAGTACTTGTGTGCGCGCTACAACATGGACAGCTTCATCTACTTCAGCCACCACCGGCTGGAGGAGCACGCTCACATCCTGCACTTCGTCCTGGCGCCCTCCTTCCAGCGCTGCTGCAGACACTTGTTCAAAGAGTCCCTCCGGCTGGGGCACAAGTCCTGCCTCTTCCACAGACTCTACCCCCCTCACATCAGCCCCCAGGTGGGTGCACAGGGACCCTCAGGCCCTCACTGGCCCCTCAACTCTGGGGCCTTTCCAGCCTCTGCATGTCTGCTCAGAAACACATTCATTAGTGTAATGACCCTCAGCTCACACACTGCAAGAAATGTCTGTGGCGGCTCAATTCCCAGTTAAAGGTCACCTATTGTGCAAAATCCACTTTTTCATGTCTTTTATACATCAACATGTGTCACCTCTGCGTAAAGACACTCTGAAAGTTTCAGGAAAAAATACCAAATATCTCTCAATGAGACCTATCCAGGTAAAATAACATCAAAATCAATATATATGCGCAATATATCGCAGTATATCGCATCGCAATATTTAGCATATCGTAGAATCGCAATAGTATCGTATTGTGGCTTAAGTATCGTGATACTATCGTATCGTGGCTTAAGCATCGCAATAGTATTGCGACTTAAGTATCGCAATAGTATTGTATCGTGGCTTAAGTATCGTGATACTATCGTATTGTGGCTTAAGTATCGTGATACTATCCTATTGTGGCGTAAGTATCGCAATAGTATTGGGACTTAAGTATCGCAATAGTATTGTATCGTGGCTTAAGTATCGCAATAGTATCGTATAGTGGCTTAAGTATCGCAATAGTATCGTATTGTGGCTTAAGTATCGTGATACTATCGTATTGTGGCTTACAGTAAGTATCGTGATACTATCCTACCGTGGCTTAAGTATCGCAATATTATCGTGACTTAAGTATCGCAATAGTATCGTATAGTGGCTTAAGTATCGCAATAGTAGGGTATCGTGGCTTAAGTTTCGCAATAGTATCGTATAGTGGCTTAAGTATTGCAATAGTATCGTATCGTGGGGAGCCTGGTGATTCCCACCCCGACTGTTTACTCTGATCAGAAAGAGTTTTAACTTTTTTTAAGCAGAGCATTTTTTGCAGAGTTTGGCCCTCAGCAGGCTGCGGCCCCTGGGGTCGGGGCAGCAGGTGCTCCACCTCTCCATCCCATAATAAGACATTTCTTCCACATGTAGAGGCCTCCACTTCCTCTGCTAATTACCCTCAACAAACAAGCAGCACACTGGGACACGATGACGATGATTTGCAAATAGAATAATGTCAGAAGATAAGCAGAGAATAATCTGTGTGCAGGCTGATGTTTGCTGATCTGCAGAGGTGGGAAGTAGTGGAGTACAAATACTTTGTTACTGTACTTACAGTAAGTACATTTTTCTGGTATCAGTACTTTGCTCCACTTCTTATTTTTCTGTCGACTTTTTACTTTGACTTCTTACATTTTTAACACAAATACCTGAACTTTTTACTTCTTACATTTCCCAAACAGGTTTGTTACTTTAGTTTGAATCTGCGTCTCAGACACACAGACACAAATAGACAAACACACACACACACATTATGACATTATTACAATTTGAAATAGAAGATCTAATGTTCTATTAATATAAAGGGAGGTCAGGTACTCTTTAAAACAGCTGCTAGTTATGGGTACTTTTTACTTAAGTACATTTCAAAGCCCAAACTTCTTTACTTTGACTTGAGTAAAGAAGTTTAGTCAGTACTTCTACTTTCACCAGAGTATCTTTAAACACGAGTATCTGTACTTCTACTTGAGTAAAGGATGTGTGTACTTTTGCCACCTCTGCCGATCTGATCTTGCATCATGTGACCTCTCCACCTGAGCTCATTACCACTTCCTGACACTGCGCCCTCTCTTCTTCTGCACCCAGAATTCCTGCGTCCACCATCTGGATGTTCTGCTGGACTGTGCGGTTCCTGTGCGCCCGCGACGCCAGATCGTCTTCCCGCTGGAGGAGCTTGGCATCAACGCTCCTTCCCTTCAGATCAGAGAGGAGCAGGTGGGCTGAGCAGCAGCTGGATAACATCCTGCCAGAGGGGGGGGGGGGGGGGGGGGGGGGGGGGGGGGGGTGGTGTAGACTCTAGATCAGGGGTGTCCAAACCACGGCCCGGGGGCCAAATGCAGCCCGCGGACCATTTTGAATCGGACCTCAGCAAATTCAAAAACTATAATGGAATATGGCCCACAAATGAAACTTGTGCTTTTCTTATATTGTACTTCTGAAATATAAATGTATAAATATATTACACAGTATTCATGTGTTAATAAGAGCCCACTTTTAAAATAAATTCAGTCAATTAAAGTAACTTATTTACATAACCAGCTTGAAATACACCCTTCATATTCCTCCTTATTATAATCAATCGGAAGCTTCTGTTTTAAGGGATGAGCTGCCAACACACACAAGCATCATTTACCTACATGTGATTGATTTTGTTAACTTATAACGTAACTTATGAGGCAATTAACCTCTCCTCTAGTGAGAGGTCCAGCCCTTCGTAGATTTTTCTGTATGTGGCCCTCGGAGAGAAAAAAGTTTGGACCCCCCTGCTCTAGATGGAGGATGAGGGAGGGCTGCAGGGGGATCATGTGACCACTAGAAGGTGCTGTTTCAAAAGGGAAGACTTACTATGGATTTTTCAAAGTCAAAGGTTTGATTGTCATATGCTCATAAGCTACATTGTAGAAATGTCAATGAAATTCTTCTGACTTGAGCTCCTCCAACAGTGCAACACAATACAAGATAAAATAGCGCAAGTAAATACAAATACAATAGAATTTAAATAGTGCAAGAATAGTCTATATCTTAAAGTGAACTCCTGAATATTAACAGCTAAAAAAAGCTCTGTGACTGGATCTCTTCTCACTTAAATGCTTCACTGAGCGTAAAAGTTCACCATTTTATCAATAAAATAATACTTTAAAACACTAAATATTTCCACTGTCACACCTTTAATTGAGCTACCTGATATCTTATCAGAATAACTTCCCAACGTACAGTATCTCCACAAACTAACTTTGTAAGTGACTTATGATCTAATGACAACGGGAAAGAAAACAACTCGCGTATAAAAATGTAAAATAAACACTTACATTTTGGTAATAATTCTCTATTACTGATGTTTGTAGACACTAAAACCTTAGCTGCTTTTCCTCCAATTAAAGATATTTGTAGGATTCTTATTATTCCCCATATCTGCAGACCCATGCATCTATCAGACCTTTTCTCTTCTTATTGTCTCGCTAATGAAACCCCACCTCGTCTCTCAGTTGGTGACAGATGTCGCGCACACATGCCCTCATGGAAATTATTTGAATATTACACAAAGGTTAATTTCACCCTCGGGTTTCCCCCTCCTTGTTTCGCTCGATGCTGTTTTCATCCAACAAGGTGCATTGTGGGGCCAATCTGCCTAATTACAGATGATGAAGGAGCCATTAGCCGCCTCACAGTGCGAGGAGGAACCGGGAAATTAGAACGCAGTGTTCAGCTAATTCCTGCGGGACTCTTTTGTAATTATTGTCGAGAGTGTTTCTTAACTGTCAGGTCGCACGTTTTGATCCCTGTGTCTCCTTCTCTTTACCATCTGAAGCTCCACGGACATACAGAGCAAACATCGGATTAATACTTAAATGGCTGTAGACAGCTGGAGGGAAGGACACAAAGAACAAAATATGTAAAAGAAAATGGGGAAATAATCCAAAACGAGCACTTTATCCCATTGAGAAATGTCCAAAGAAATGAAACATATTATTGTCACTTTACAACTTGTATTTTTGGTCCAAAAAACTGAATAACAACAATGTAGTGTTTAAGATTATAAAACACAGATAGCTAAGTCTTTTTCTGTTTGCTTTTATATATGAAATATCTCGGTTTCAATGCGTACCTGTTTGAATATCGCTAATGTCCAGCATGCTTTTGGAAAATCTGAATTTTTTGCCAATTACCTGTACATCAATAGTGGTCGATATTCGGTAAATTTCACCCAGATTTTTTTCACAAACTTTCCTAAACATCACTAATCCTCTAAAGGTGCCTGAGAGCTGCACTGTCTCTTCAGACGGCAGATTAAGTGCCTGGATAAAAAGATGATTACTACTTTATCCTGTAATATTAAAATAAGGGAAAATTGGACCCATTATCAGGAAATGCTTTTAGTGATGGTAATAATTAAGAGACGGAATATTTAATCTTCCATTCATTTTCAGAGGGACACATTCCCTCATTTCACTCACTCAGTAAAATGATAACTTCTGTGTTTCTCTCAGGCTCCGTTTGCCCTCAGCCTCATCAGCAGGAAGTTGACCTTGGAGCCAAAGGTCACGGTTAACGCCCGGATCGTTTTGGTGGGGGCGTCGGACACGGGGTTATCTTTCCTGGAGGTGCTGTGTTTCTGGTGAGTCTTCCTCCCTCATGTGCACTAAATATTTCATTTCATTTGTATTTTTTTCCGTTCATGATGCACAACTGAATGGATAACAATTATTTACAAAGCATGTCTCTATATCCCATGTCCTTGGGCAAGACACTTCACCTGAATTTGCTCCTGTGGGTATTGTCCACAGTTCATGACCATTACATGTATGTATGATATGTGTAATGTGTATCTGGAAAGGCGCGCTTTGAGTCATTGAAAAAGCGCTATAATAAATATAAGGAATTATTATTATTATTATTATAAACACACCATACCCGAAAAGGAGCAGGGAGAAGAAAATAATCTGATATGACCGGCCCCTTTCTCAAAATAAATAGAAATAGATGGTCGGTCCTTCATATTTTTGTATTCACAGCCAATCATAACAGTTACGTAGGAAAATAAGAGACACACAAAAATGTACAAAGAAAGACTTAGTTCCCACAAAACAACAAAACATCACATGAACAAGGAAAAGTGCAACACCTGAGTCCTACTGGAGTAGAAGGGGGAAGCGGCGCATAACAATAATAATAATAATGGGACCTACAAATAAAATAAAATAAATCTAAAGTATTTTCTGAATTAATTACAACGTCATAAGTCTTCTCCTGGAACCACGACCGGATTTAACTTTTCAGAGGCCCTGGGGCAAGGATTTGGCACTTATTAGAACACACACACACACACACACACACACACACACACACACACACACACACACACACACACACACACACACACACACACACACACACACACACACACACACACACACACACCTCACCATCTGTGCATTGTTTTTGTACCCTATCCTCTCCAAGTTCCCTTCAACATCAGAGCAAACAGCAGTATATATATATATATATATATATATATGTATATATATATATATGTATGTATATATATATATATATAGTAGCTACTGTTATTGGCCTGAATTTTAGACACCACATTGTTGTCTTTGTGTCAGCTATAGGGTTAAACTTAGTTTTAATGATCTAATTTGTGCCATAGAGATTTCAATTCAATTCAAAACCTTTATTTATCCAGGTGAAATCCCATCCCAGATCCATTGTTTTCCCTAAAACTATTAAAAACACATCAATAAGTCCCTCTGTTGCACTAGATGACATGTTCTTTCATCACCATGAACACACACTGTAGTTTATTTTGACTCAATCACACACACACCATCCTGTTTCCACAATTACTCACTATAGAGCACCAAATGTGCAAATGAATCCGCCGCTGAAAATAGTCCCTGAAAATGCACTATTTCCTCCTTTTGTGGACATATTACAGAGACTCAAGCTATAATGTTTCCAGTAGGAACCAATGGGCTTGGAGCTTTGACACACAGGCAGGAAGTCTCAAAGTATTGTCACAAAGACACAAGTGTTTGGAACATTTGGAAAAAGCTTGATTTTAAACATAATCTGGTGTTTAAATCACTTGTGTAAATCAAAAATCTCACAGTTTATTAAATATATATTGTATATTTACATGAACAGATGGTAAAATGTCTGTAAATGTTATTTTCACAACTGCGTTTAACGTAATAATTTAGATTATTAAAGATTTGAATGTGTCCTGGTACCTTGGGACTGCTTTAAAAACGTGTATTCACAAGCCCCTTAGAGTCTGTATGCACCATTATATACCAAAGTCAATTCCTTCTGTGGGTAAACCTACTTGGCAATACGCTTGATTCTGATTGCGAAATTAATTAATGGAATTGAACAAATACTAAAAACATAAATTGTATCTCTAAGCTTCCCTATGAAAAAAAAAGGTATTTCCATCGTAGTAAATGGATGCCATAACCTGCAGCAGAGGCAAATCAAGCACTACAATCAAAACGTGTGTGTGTGTGTGTGTGTGTGTGTGTGTGTGTGTGTGTGTGTGTGTGTGTGTGTGTGTGTGTGTGTGTGTGTGTGTGGTGTGTGTGTGTGTGTGTGTGTGTGTGTGTGTGTGTGTGTGTGTGTGTGTGTGTGTGTGTGTGTGTGTGTGTGTGTGTGTGTGTGTGTGTGTGTGTGTGTGTGTGTGTGTGTGTGTGTGTGTGTGTGTATGTGTGTGTGTGTGTGTGTGTGTGTGTGTGCCAGGTAACAGAAGGACAACACTTTCATCTTCAAGTGCAGTACACACACGAGTAGTAAATGGCAGCCGTGAGTGAAAAGCATTCAGAGAGGAGTAATCCCCTGAGCCAGAGCTGCTCTTTGCTTTTTTTTATTATCGTCTTTTATTCCAGGAATCCAATCTCTCTGCAAATGTCACTTGACTCCGGGTCGCACGTCTTTGCATGTTTGCCTCCCGTCTTTTCTTTGTGAGATTAACTGCTGCTGCTGATAGTAATAATAACAAGCAGCTGATCCAGAACCAGCCGATAGCTGCCTGGCAACAAATCGTTGTTTTTTTTTTGTATTCCTCGGAGGAGCTGGTGAGGCTGGCACGCTGCTGATGGGAGGGGGAACACAGCTGTGTGAGGCCTGGCATCCAGTGATGACCCCCTTTAATTACCCCCCCCTCCATCCTCTGTAAGGGATCTGTGTTTGCTGTCACTAATGAGTTGAATAATGAGGCAGTTAGTGTCCGCTGAACTAATGGTGAGCGCATTGAGAAGCTGAATGATGGGTCACTTTCCCTTATCAGCGCTGACCAAACGTCCCCGTGCAGAGGTGGGAGGTAGTGGAGTACAAATACTTAGTTACTGTACTTAAGTACTTTTACTTCTTACATTTTGAACACAAATACCTGTACTTTCTACTTCTTACATGTTGAACACAAATACCTGTACTTTCTACTTCTTACATTTTGAACACAAATACCTGTACTTTCTACTTCTTACATTTTGAACTCAAATACCTGTACTTTCTACTTCTTACATGTTGAACACAAATACCTGTACTTTCTACTTCTTACATGTTGAACACAAATACCTGTACTTTCTACTTCTTACATGTTGAACACAAATACCTGTACTTTCTACTTCTTACATGTTGATCACAAATACCTGTACTTTCTACTTCTTACATGTTGAACACAAATACCTGTACTTTCTACTTCTTACATGTTGAACACAAATACCTGTACTTTCTACTTCTTACATGTTGAACACAAATACCTGTACTTTCTACTTCTTACATGTTGAACACAAATACCTGTACTTTCTACTTCTTACATGTTGAACCCAAATACCTGTACTTTCTACTTCTCACATGTTGAACACAAATACCTGTACTTTCTACTTCTTACATGTTGAACACAAATACCTGTACTTTCTACTTCTTACATGTTGAACCCAAATACCTGTACTTTCTACTTCTTACATGTTGAACCCAAATACCTGTACTTTCTACTTCTCACATTTCCCAAACAGGCTGGTTCCTTTAGTTTGAATGTGTGTTTGGTGGCGTGATCATTATTATTTAGAGTCATTGCGTGCCTATTGATTTGAACACGATCCGTGTATCCATCATTTCCTGGTCTTCTCTAAAGAAGAGGGACCAATGAAAATGTTGTCATGTTGCCGTTGTTCAGCATGGAAACATTCATTAGCTAACTATGACATTATTGTTCTATTAATATAAAGGGAGGTCAGGTACTCTTTAAAACAGCTGCTAGTTATGGGTACTTTTTACTGAAGTACATTTCAAAGCCTCTTTACTTTTACTTTTACCAGAGTATTTTTAAACATGAGTATTTGTACTTCTACTTGAGTAAAGGATGTGTGTACTCTTGCCATCTCTGCCCCCCCCCCCCCCCCCCCTCCAGCTTCATTACTGTGTCTCGGGTCAGACGGATAAAGAGCTGCAGGCTGACCGTCTGTCAGCGGCTGATAACAGCTCCTCTGACTCTCCAGACACCAGAAACGCCTCGATCTAAATCCTCCTCCCGGCTCAGATTAACAGGGAAAGTTAGACGGCTCTCATTGTCTGATTATTGTTATTGTATGCGTCAGAGCCAAAGGTCAAACCACTGATGACTCTGAGCTTTGTGATGAGAGTCAAGGATGCTTTACTTGATCCGTGTGTACACATGTTTGAGCGCTGATTTGTTGTTTTATTACAGGATCAGCTGACCTCTAAGTGAGTCATATAAACTTAATCAAACATTTTTTGTATTGTTAGGTATTTATCAAGCAAAAATGCAAAATATTTAGCTTCTCAAATGTGAGTATTTGCTGCTTTTCTCTGTTTATAAATCATTGTATATTTAATATCTTTGGATTTAAAACTGTAAGTGGAAAAAAACAAGAAAGACATTTGGCTATTTTTACTATTTTCTGACATTTTATAGACTGAAAAATGTATCAACCTTTAAAAACAAATCAACAGATAAATACATTAAAAAAAAAAAAACCTTTAGCTTATTGCAACATTTCCATCATGTTTCACACTCTTCTAGAGACAAAGGGTGGCACATATGGATAGAACATTTTCTTATGACATATGTAATATCAATATAGTCTATTCAATTTAGTTCTTGATTGTGAAAAGTAAATCAGTAATTTAGATAACTGACAAATCAAGGTGCAAAGTAAAATTCCTATGAATCCAATATGACCATAAAGTAGTGCTCAGTGTTATGAGGAAAATTAACTTCAAAAATATGTTTTTGCCAAATGCTCATTATTGATATTTCAATGATATTTTAGGGTTGATTATTGACTTTCCAAAATAGTAATAATAGAACCACATGGTTATTTTAAGGAAATTGCATCACTTGTCTGAAATGTAAGCCAAATGAACCCTTAAATAACATTACGATACCTAAAACCCTAAACGATATGTATTTCCATATCCAGATGTTCATCTAAAAATCAATAAATTGCACAACCTTGTCATAAAGTTGTGTAAAATTGTCCACCATGCTCCAAAACAAGTAAAGATGTGATGTTTTATTCTGCAACACAACAGCCTTCCAGCCTGTGTCAGTGTGTTCAGCAGTGTGTTGGTGTGTGTGCTTCTGGGCGATAGGTTGTCAGGAGGCTGAGAGATAAGAGCAGACAGGAGGTGATCAGAGTCACAGAGATAAAACCACTGCGAGCTACACACACACACACACACACACACACACACACACACACACACACACACACACACACACACACACCCACACACACACACTCACTCTGTATCCACCGACGAGGAGGAGCTGCTGTTATCTGCTCTGTGGTGTCCTGCAGGGAAACACAAAGGAAGGCATTTGCATGACAAGAGGAGATGTGTACTGTGGACAGTGAACTCAAAGAGGGAGGAGACACTGCAGGAGTCACAAATGCTCAGTAGGCTGAGAGATATTCAACATCGGAGATTTTTTTGGCCATGTTTAATGTTCAGTTTAGTTTAGTTTATTTGTTTATAGTGTCGTGGACAGTCCCCATTGATCAACTGTCACAAACAACAGTAAATGGGGCAGCTTTAGCCAACATTGCTCATTTCCAGCTGTTGTCCCCGGCCAGATGATAATAGACACCTTTTTTAAATCACAATACATCAACAGCATTAGTTATAAAAAAAAAAAAGGGACCACGTCAGGGTTTCATAATATACGTCTACAAGCAGAAGACTCTCAAACAGATCAAATGTGTGAGTTTTACTGAAGCAAATGTTTCTTTGGGGTGAAATCAGTCAGAGGAACGTCTAACTGTGATGGTCAATATAAAGAAAAGGTTTGACCAAATGCATTGATAACAAATAACGCAACGATATTGAAATATTTACTATTGATGCTTTCACCAAAGAATAACGAGGCCCTATTCTGCTTTTTGGGGTGTTCCCTTTCCTGTAGTGTGTTATATAGGTTGTTGTGCATGTACAAAATATGCCAATAGTGTGTTATATGTACATCAATATACAAAATATATCTATACATCTTCAAAAACAACCAGAGATTAATCACAATTACCAGCCAATGGGACACCTTTTTCCTAAATAAGAAAGAAATGAATGCACCTGTTGTTGAAATCAGCTAATGGTTGTGCTAACTAACTGGGAAGCTAACAGTAGTGCTAACTTGGTAAACAAGTACAACCTAAGTAAAGTAACGATTTAAGATTTTTAAAGGGGAAAAATCACTGTGGCTTTACTTAATCTTCTCCAGACCTTCGTAGTACATAAAGCAAACTAAAGAGTGGTTTTTAATATTCTTTATTGTCCTCTTAACATGGCTAATATAAGCAATTTTGGCGATTTTGGCGCAGTGGGTTAGAGCGTTGATCATCAGATCAAGGGGCGTTTGTGAACTCCAGTTCGAAACCCGCCTCGGCCGCGACTGCGTCAGGCCGTTGTGTCCTTGGGCAAGACACTTCACCCGAATTTGCTCCTGTGGGTAATGTCCACAGTAATGACTCTTACATGTCTAATATGTGTAATGTGTAATTGTAGAGCGCTTTGAGCACCTGCAAAAGCGCTCTAATAAAAAATGTGATGCATTATTATTATTATTAATTATCTATAAATGTTGTTGCACATCACTAAATGAAGCAGGTAGGTTCTGCAGAAATGAGGTTTCCCAGAAAAAGCACTATATGTATTTACTGTGGGATGCATTTGTTCAGTGTGTCCTGTGTTTGTTTACTGTGTACTGTGTTTGTTTACTGTGTCCTGTGTTTGTTTACTGTGTACTGTGTTTGTTTACTGTGTCCTGTATTTGTTTACTGTGTCCTGTGTTTGTTTACTGTGTCCTGTGTTTGTTTACTGTGTCCTGTGTTTGTTTACTGTGTACTGTGTTTGTTTACTGTGTACTGTGTTTGTTTACTGTGTACTGTGTTTGTTTACTGTGTTCTGCTGTGTGTTGTTTGTTCCCTTGTAGCCCTCACCTCAGGTTCAACAGCCTGACCCTGGTCTCCACGCACGGCCTCCTCAGCGACTTCGACCACGAGGACATCGGATTTCTCTCCACAAGGTGAGAGAATGGAACAAAAGGACTGAGGAAAACAGCATTAATTCACATATCAGATAATATCTCAACACACCAAGAAACGATCAATACAAGTGTTTTTATGTCATTTACAGCTAAATGATAGTGGCAATAGACACATGTTTTGCTTTAACACATTTTTATGAGGTGAAAAATGATTGCATAATGTAATGGCTGTAGATGAATGAAACCATTTTGATGCATTTCCTATAAACACAAAGGACCAGTGAGCACTATTAAGGGATTTCTATTGGCAGAAAATTACTCATAACTGTATTTTATTTGGCGTATAATCATCTAAAGATATGTATTGTTGTTTAGGGGTTATTTCAGAATAAGCTAGGGCTGCAACTAACGATTCATTTCATTGTTAAATAATTGACCAATTATTGTTTCTTATAAACGACTATTTATTTTATCTATAAAATGGCAAAAAAGTGGTTAAAAACACGTCTTTCATAAAATATGAGCATCAATTATCCAAACTGTTGCATATTAATTTAAATGTAAAACAAATTGATGAATTAATGAAATTGCAGCTCTAAAATGAGTCTTTCGTGTCTACATAGGGAGCTACTCTTTCGTGTGTGCCATGTTTCTACAGTAGCCCAGAAGGGACACACCAAACTCTTGTTAAAGGAAGCCATATATTTTCCTTGAAGGCTGTCACAGTTCTTGAAAACACTCTGAAAGGGAAGAGCACTTAATCTTCCTTTAACTCACTGCATTAAGAGGTGTCTTCTTGCGTGCAGTCATGCGTACAGCAGCAGAGATCTGTCCCGGCTGCCTCTGCACTCCTGCGTCAGCGTGGTGAGCCGGAAGATGGTGGCCATCAACAGGAAGTCCAAACACGTCCTGGTGTCCGGTGGAGTGACGGTGCCCTACGACCACCTGGTCCTCTGCACCGGCCTGCAGTACCAGGTGACACACAGAGAGCCAATGGGATTCCTCCATTTCATTTTGGATTATTACAGAAAATAATCTCTAACGTTTATGATACTTACACATTTAGTTCAGCAGGATAATCTCCACATATTAACAACACTTTATGATTTCTGAAGTAAGAAGCTAATGTTGGGCTATAAAGGAACTACAGCACGGTCACATGACTTCACGTCTCCACCGCTAAGCTAAAGGCGGCTAATGTTGGGCTATAAAGGAACTACAGCTCGGTCACATGACTTCACGTCACCACCGCTAAGCTAAAGGTGGCTAATGTTGGGCTATAAAGGAACTACAGCACGGTCACATGACTTCACGTCACCACCGCTAAGCTAAAGGTGGCTAATGTTGGGCTATAAAGGAACTACAGCACGGTCACATGACTTCACGTCACCACCGCTAAGCTAAAGGTGGCTAATGTTGGGCTATAAGGGAACTACAGCACGGTCACATGACTTCACGTCACCACCGCTAAGCTAAAGGTGGCTAATGTTGGGCTATAAAGGAACTACAGCACGGTCACATGACTTCACGTCTCCACCGCTAAGCTAAAGGTGGCTAATGTTGGGCTATAAAGGAACTACAGCACGGGTCGATCACATGACTTCACGTCACCACCGCTAAGCTAAAGGTGGCTAATGTTGGGCTATAAAGGAACTACAGCACGGGTCGATCACATGACTTCACGTCACCACCGCTAAGCTAAAGGTGGCTAATGTTGGGCTATAAAGGAACTACAGAACAGTCACATGACTTCACGTCACCACTGCTAAGCTAAAGGTGGCTAATGTTGGGTGTGATGATGTTTAGTCGTCTCATTTAGACACTTGTGTTAGCAACCGCCGTTTTTAAATTCACCAGTGGGGTATTTACTGAATTATTTATGTCCTAGAACAACTTGTTAAAATCTCTTTAGCTTGTGGCTACCACATACCTTATTTCAGGCTAACAACCAAAAACACATACTAAAGACTTCAAGACGAGGCAACAGGAAGTGCTTCAGGACTCATTCCTGCACCACTCTATAGAACAATATAAAGATATAGCTAGCTAATAAACGTAACACTATTATGATGTGTTTCTGTAGGCGCCTCGTCCTGCTGAAGTGAATCAGCCCGACTCAAACCTCCAGCTGCCCTCCAACCTCTTCACCCTCAACGACCTCCACGACTGTATGGCTGCCCGCCGCTGGCTGAGCGCCAACTTTGTGGAGCTGGAGGGTGAGCTAACACACACACACACATGCACACACACACACACACACATGCACATACACACACACACACACACATACACACACACACACACACAGAACCTAATATGAATGTGTAGTAGTATGTCATTACTCAGCCAGTCAGCGCTGAAGTGCTCCGGTATAATTAGCCGCTAATTAGCTGCAGAGAAATCTTTCATCTGTGTGAATCATGTTGGCCTCTCCCATCCAGTTTTCCATTATCACATCACTTTCTGAGAGCCAGAGGATAAAACCCACTGTGTCATTAAGCAGAATGAATCTGCTCTCTGAAGGAATTGTGCACTGATCTGGAGTGAGGCTTTTAAATGTACTAATTAGATGATCCTAGTCATGAAGCAAAGCCATTAATAAATGCAAATTGCTGTTGCAGACTCCAGCAGATAACATGTTTATTTACATATTTTAATAACAGCCGAAAGAAACGTATGAATGTGAAGTTCAGCGGTAGACTAAAGCAGATGGAGTCTCTCAGTACTTACCGTCAGAACACTTTTAGAATCACAAATATACAGTTTTATTTTGCAGTTTGTAGTGGCAAAATCATGATAACTTTTTTACCTTAACAAAGCTGTATGCTTACACATTTATGGGAATTTTACATATAAAAAACGTGTTTCCCCGGGTAGTTGTAGTGGTAGTATAAGGATAAACATGATGATGGTTGAGCAGTGGAATATAGATTTTTTAATGAGAGGTTTTTGTGTTGTGCTGTCCTTGGTGTAGCTCCTCTGGTTCAGCACCACGGACAGAGACACTGAACTGAAGCTTCAAGTGTTCATTCTAATAACCAACTATGATCTGTTACTCAACTAAAAGTACCAAAACAACGTCAAAATACCTAATTACAAAATATATGTTCTGCCTTAAAGAAGGATTACCAAGTAAATGTACTTAAAAAAGACTGAAACGTTCTGCTACATAAGTTGTATTAATTTTTCCATGATCTTTTATTGTTATGTGAAATATCAGATGGTTTGGCCTGTTTAGGACTCAAAAGGGAAGTTGAATTAAAAAAATCTGAGAATGTTTTGGGATAAAAATGCTCTCCTTTTACATTTCCAAATTCTCATATGTCTCATCTGTAACAAGGTCATCCTGCTTTTAAGTGTCTCCTGAAGTTGGATATTGCCTTGAAAAGCAAAAATGGGTGCATATAAAAGGATCCGTTTGCAATACGGTAAATGTCACATGTGTCTCTCCAGATAACGCCATCGTCTACGGAAACAGCATCGACGTTTTCACCACCGTTGAGACTTTGCTCAGCCTCGGGATTCTGGGAAATCGTATCCATGTCGTCTTCACGCCTCCCGAGCCCGGCGTCTCCTGCTTCAGCGACCCGGAGGTGGAGAAAGCTGTGGTGACGGCCCTGAAGAAGGCCGAGGTTCAGGTCCACCATCACTGCCTGCTGCTGGGCCTCATGAACAACGGAGAAAACCCCGACCCCCTCACATCTGTGACTTTCACTACAGACGCAGAGACCCTCAATCTGCAGTGTGGGGTAAATCAACATAGAGTCTTATTGTTAACCTGGAAATGTAGAGTACCCCAAAGTGTTATGATAGAAATGTATAATGGGGTCCCACAGCACATAGAAACTGCTGGATGCTAACTTTTAGATAGATAGAATGGGAGGGATGAACCCCTCTGTAATGGTCTCACATGCAGAGCACACACAGTGACATGTGTTCTCTGCTTTTAACCCATCCTAGTACCAGGAGTCTAGTACTAGGAGCAGTGGGCAGCTATTGCACAGCGCCCGGGGAGCAATGGGAGTGGGCGGGGGAAGGGGGTTGTCCAGTGCCTTGCTCAAGGGCACCTCGGCAGGGCAGGAGGTGAACTGGGACCTCTCCAAGTAGCAGTCCACACTCCATATTCAGGTCTGTTCGGGGACTTGAACCGGCGACCCTACGGCTCACAGTCCAAGCCCCTACTGACTGAGCCACTGCCGGACTATATATGTTTCGCAGTTTGCACAATTGGAATAAGTTGCATTAATTAGCATATGCAGACAATGGTTAAAAAATTGCTTGTAGGGTTTTTGGGGGATATTGAGGAAGCTGAATCCATTTCTGACATTTTCAGGATCAGAAATGGCAGTTTTGAGCCATAATTGTGCTCCCGGATCTTAAAAATGTCAGAAATGTATTCAGCATCCTCAATATACCTCAAAACCACACCAAAAATGTCCAATTCGGCCAAGCCATTTTTTTGCTATTGTCTGCATTTGCAAATGAATGCTAACGAATACAACTTGTGCCAATTGCCCAACATATGCAAGTTACCATCCAGCAGTTTCTATGTGCTCGGGACCCGTACAATACATTTCTATCATAATGTTTTGGGGTACTCAACATTTCAGGCTTCACACTGCTGGCAAGTAGACTAACATGTGTGCTTGTCCAGTTAGTTATTAGTGTTCACTGAAGTAAATATTTCCCTAACAATGCTGGGTTACTGTCCAGGGGGCCATGAACGAGCGGCTGGCTGGATTTTAATTCCTCTCCTGGAAGCAGACTGTGTTTTGTGGAGCACAGAATGATGTTGGTGTGTTTCCCATTCCCATTGTTTCAGACAGTAGAGGATTGTACTCTCCAATTGTGTGTTTGTTTTCCTCATTGTAGGCTGAAATAGAGGCACCCTGCAGATGAGGTCTTTATATTTTGTCAAACCATGCAGGTTCCAGAACATTCAGAAATGTGGCTTAAACATTTGTTTTCTAGGCTGGAAATATATTGACAGATTTGTTAGCTGTGGAGGATACAGAGAAAGTGGGAGCTGCACAATGTTATCAGATCACAACATGGTCCATGTGTGGGAGAGAAAGATCTATAGCACTACAGGAAAGGGAAAACTCCAATAGGGCTTTTTTAAAACGTTTGTCCAGCTCCACGAGTTTAATCACAAAAGTGTGTTCATCTGATCATGAAATCGAGAGAAACAGAAAACATACGTATTTCTTACTTTTATCTTTTCAGGTGTTCATTATAAAAAAGATCACCTCTTGTGATCCGCACAATTTGATCAAATCACAGTCTGGTCCATATGTGGGAGAGAAAATCTATAACACTACAGGAAAGGGAAAACTCCAATAGGGCCTTTTGAAAACTACTGTCTCCACAAGTTTAATCACAGAGGTGGGTTTGTGTGGAAATGTGTTCATCTGATCATATATATATATATCCTTTATTAAACCAGGTAGAAGTCTCATTGAGTTTCAAATCAATTTTTCCACAGCGACCTGGCCAAGAGGGCAGCATGGAGAAAGTTACAACAAATTAACACAAAACAATACAAGCAGACGAATACAGCTGTAAAACACTAATGAAATGGCACATTAACCAGTCAATATGCAAATAAAATAACTATTATAAAACACTAAAAACTGTCACAATTTTAAAACGACTTCAATTATGGGATATACGAGCAATCACATCGACCAATGGATTCTTGTTCTCTGTCCTTTAAGACTTGAACTCCCCCGTAGTGATCAAATCTGACAGTTTCAGCTCCTTCTGTACTTTATTCCAAGCATAGATGAGAGTAACACATGCGTCACTTCCGGGCGAAAATTACGGCTCCGCCCACTTTTGGGGGAAAACAACGCTGTCATTTGATTGGCAGTCGATACAAATTCTGAAGTTTTTGCCAATCCGATCAGACATGTTTGAAAACCGTGGATTTTCTGATCTTCAAAGAGCCCGGTTACGATGGCCACACAGGCAAACAATTACATTAAATCATTGGAAATCGACGATCGGGCTCGATATATGGTTAAATTAAAATCAGTAGGCGAGGCCGTAATTTCGCCAGCTGTTACTCTCATGAGCGAGGCGGGAAATAATTGGACAGTAAAAGAAGAGCTCTGTGGCTTCAGGCTCGATCGCCATTCAAATGACAGCGTTGGTTTCCCCCAAAAGTGGGCGGGGCCGTAAAGTGACGTAGATGTTACTCTCATCTGTGGACATCGATCGCCTACTGCTATATTTAACCATATATCGAGCCCGATCTTCCATTTCAAAGGATTTCATGTAATTGTTTGCCTGTCTGGCCATCGTGATCGGGCTCTTTGAAGATCCACAAATCCATGGTTTTCTTACATTTCTGATCGGATTGGCAAAAACTTCAGAATTTGAATCGACCGCCTTTCAAATGACAGCTTTGTTTTCCCCCAAAAGTGGGCGGAGCTGTCATTTTTGCCCAGAAGTGACACATGTGTTAATCTCATGTATAAGGGGCAGCATATTAAAATCATGACATCCCAAGAAACAGAAAACAAATCTTGCTTTTCTCCTTTCAGGTGTTCATTAATCTCTCCAATAAAGCCGTGGACTCTGAGGCCTTCAGGAGCATCACCGACTCCTTCCTGGTGTTCGACCGCAGACTCGTTATAGACGCCACTTTCCACACCAACGATTCCTCCATTTCTGCAGCCGGACCTCTCACCAAATTCTCCCGCAGCTACTACTCCGACGAGTGGTCGAACGCAAACTTCAACTCTAAGGAGGTGGGCCGGGATCTGGCGGCCATGTTGCTGCGTCTCTTCGAGCCCGCGATGGAAACTCCGCCAGAAACAGAGCGTCTCGTTCCGCTGTACGGACAGGCCAAGATTCAAGGTCAGAAACTGGGGGGAAATGGTGTTCTACGACATACGTGCATATAGAAAGGCATAGTTAGTAGACATATCAAAAGTAGTTAGCTGAGCAGCCAGTAATACAGTATTACATTGTGAAAGTAGACACACTAATATTTAAGAACACTGGCTACTGACTTCATTTATGAAGTAGCAGGCAGCCAGTAATAACGATATTAAACTATAAAACGTGTGTGTGTGTGTGTGTGTGTGTGTGTGTGTGTGTGTGTGTGTGTGTTGTGTGTGTGTGTGTGTGTGTGTGTGTGTGTGTGTGTGTGTGTGTGTGTGTGGGTGTGTGTGTGTGTGTGTGTGTGTGTGTGTGTGGTGTGTGTGTGTGTGTGTGTGTGTGTGTGTGTGTGTGTGTGTCTGGGGTTAGGTGTGTGTGTGGGTGTGGGTGTGTGTGTGTGTGTGTGGGGTTAGCCGTGTGTGTAGGGTTAGCCGTGTGTGTGTGTGTGTGTGCGTGTGTGTGTGTGTGTGTGTGTGTGTGTGTGTGTGTGTGTAGGGTTAGCCATGTGTGTGTGTGTGTGTGTGTGTGTGTGTGTGTGTGTGTGTGTGTAGGGTTAGCCATGTGTGTGTGTGTGTGTGTGTGTGTGTGTGTGTGTGTGTGTGTGTGTGTGTGTGTGTGTGTGTGTGTGTGTGTGTGTGTGTGTGTGTGTGTGTGTGTGTGTGTGTGTGTGTGTGTGTGTGTGTGTGTGTGTGTGTGTGTGTGTGTGTGTGTGTGTGTGTGTGTGTGACCATGAAAATAACAAAACATACCGTCCGTTTATTGTCTCTTTTGCATGAAAATGTTCCCAGAGAGAATTGAGATGCATCTAAAAATGATATTTTGGAACACAATGGAGCAGCCACTTCTCCACATGCCCTTCAGTGGCCGTCTCCCACACACTGATGACACACTTGTTCCTCTTTTGTTGTGGTGAATCATCTATGGGAATGAATGGGACTTCTATAAAACCCTGGCCCCCTTAAAACCACTTCAGTACTGCATTAGCTCTCCTGCTATTCAATTCCCATGTGTCGTATCTTTATTATAAAGCTTAAATTCCTTCACATTCATCAGCACCACATCTGAGTATATGTTCTAGGGTCTGTCAGTTTACCTTTTAATACTCTTCCTGCTGAATTCACCAATATTACCTTGGAGCGTTTTCCAAACCTTTACCTGCCCACCCACTGCTCGTGTTATTTCGTCGACCACTCAAACCATAGCGGGGCGTAACAATGGTGCATTGTGCTGCCGTGTATTCACGAAGGAACCAAGGCCACTCCACAGGTAACACAAACACAACAGCCACTCTCACGGGGGTGAAACACACGTGAACTTTTCAGAGAGCAGAGAGGCCGAATCATCGAGGATATCTGGGTCATTGTCAGCGATCTGTTTACAGGGAAACGCATGTTGGGATGCATCGGCTGCTTGCTCAGTATTATATGTAACATAACCTGTGTTATATATTCAGCTGAGTTGTGAACGGACATTATCCCAAACTATTTTCAATGGTAACTTTTTATCTGGCCCCATATTCCCTTTTTAGCATTTTGATCCAGTTTTGAGGCGCATTTTCACCATACACTTTTACATAATTCGGGACTTTTAACTCTATACTTTAACCGGATGAAAGACTAGTGTGGACCCATGTGTACTGCTCGTGATGTGTGTGATGTTCTCTCCATGTCTGATAGACTATGTGTTGCTATTAACTGTGTCATGGCTCTTTTGGATGCAGCATGAGGTTCCCTATGGTTCCTATCTAACTCATCATCATGTGTGCAGTTAAAATCTCCCCCTAAAAATAAAAGCTCTTCTGGTTCACACTCACTTAAAACAGCGCTGAGCTCATTTAAAAACTGAACTCTGGCAGGACCTGAATTAGGAGCGTATACGTTGATAAAAACCAGATTCAAAAGCTCATAGTTAGCTCTCACCACCAGCAGTCTGCCCTTTACTCTTTCCTCCACTGTGTGGGACTTGGGGATAAAGTCTTTAGCAAGCAGGACTGCCACTCCTGCACTGGTGCTGCTAAGACCACTTAAGACCACCTCCCCATCCCACTCCCTCCTCCAGCCTGTCCCGTTTAAAGTGTCGCTGTGCATTTAGCATTGTGTCGTGGGACGTCTTCATCTTGAGTTATCAGTAAAACAAGATGAGCAAACTGCTGTATGCAATATATTCACCTGTAGTCACCTGGTCCTTGTTGGGCTCACCGTAAAAGCCTCTTATTGACTAATTGGTCTTTTCTCTGTTGTCATGTAAGGGCTTCAACTACTAATTATATTTAACCTCCTCACACCTTAACCTTCCTCCTGTTTCCTCTCCTCAGGTGGGAAGCTTCCCGGAGGATTTCACTTCCTGCAGGTCACTACACCGTCTGCCACCAACCTGACCGCTCCTCCTGTTCAACAGGTAAGGTTTTAATATAAACAACAGACTGGTGTGTGTTTTATTTGTGGATAAAAGCACAATCATAGAATATCACTGCCTTGTCTTTTAATCCATGTTTTAAAGCGTGTCGGTGCTGTCAATAAATTAGACCAAATAAAGAATCCCTCTACAAACTCCTGAAGAACAAGAGAGCTAACTCACTTGTGCTTGAAGACACGTCAAAATGTCAGAAAATAGTGAAGAATGTTCATGTTGTTGTTGTTGTTGTTTAGTCAGTCCAAATCCCCCGGAAAAATCACTTAAATATGAATATATTAAACCGAGAAAAGCAGGAACTCTCAAGCGGCTGAAAACAGCATTTTCTTAAAATATTTAATTAAACATTTCTTCAACGACCATTTGTTGTGCAGTGTGTGATGAACACTAAATCAGCAGGATCTCTTTAAGTACAGAAAACAGATACATATCCATCATTTTCTGAAACTCTTGAAGATAACATCCAATAATTATTCCTTTAAGAAAGATTCCTAAGTTGAAAAAGTGAAGTGTGTTTTAATTTAAGGGACTTTTCAATAACACATGTGTTTTGTTGCAGGACAGCTGCTTAGTGACGGGGCGTGTGGAGACGGGGAACTACTTCTGTCTACACCTGGACAGCTACGAGCAGGTGGAGGCGCTCACCTGTCTCTCCCTGAAGCCCCTCCCCCTCTCCAACTACCTGAGTCTGTATGGTAAACAGCAGCAGCTGCTGGGCCAGCTGAGCAGCCGCTACCAGCAGGGCCTGATCCCAGACCTGCACAGGTGAGGAAATATAATCTATAATATATCCCACTGTATTTATTCTGAACCAGGGAATTATCATTTTTTCAAAAGATTCAAGATTCAAAGTCAAGTCAGTCAAAGTCAACATCTTCCACTTTGTGTGTACAGACGGAGAGATCGAAATACCGTTTCCCACAATCCCGAATATAAACACAAATGTATATAAAAATATGTGTGCAAATGTGTATATAAATACACAGTCAAAGACACATCTGTGCACACATTAAGACCTAAATAAAAACACAACAATCAGTTTGCTCATAAGCTACAGAGTAGAAATGGCTATGAAAATCTTCTGACCTGAGCTCCTCCAACAATGCAACATATAGTGCAAGAACAATTAACCCTTAGATGCATAGGTGGGTCTTTTTGGACCCGGTGAGGTGGTTTTCTTGAAGTATCTTTGTAATTAAAAAATGTTATCATTTCATTTTCCAGCTATTCCTCAAAAAACATGTTTTGGATATCATGCCATTCAAATGTTATACATTTTAAGAAATTGTAGTTTTTGTATTACTACCCCAAGCTTCCATAAGTGGGTCAAAAATGAAAAAAAAAATTATAAAATTATAAATAGTGAAAAATTAAAGGTGGGGTAGGTAAGTTTGAGAAACCGGCTCGAGATACCCTTTTTGTTATATTCCATGGAATGCTCTTAACATCCCGATAGCAATGAATATCTGAAGTGCTTTGACAAAAAATCCATAAAAAAATGTCATCTGTGGAAGCTGTGGTACTGTAAAAAGCACGACCAATCATCTGAGCCGGCCCGGCTAAAATAACTGGATGGCCTACCTGCCTGTCAGCCTTCCATCTGTGCACTAACTTATCTCGTGCCCTCATTGGTCATGTGCGTGTTCGTGTGTGTTGGAGGAGGGGCTCTGTAAGGAAGTGGCAGATTTTCTCCGGTTGTGTATTTTCAAATTCTAGCGATCTCGAGCCGGTTTCTCAAACTTACCTACCCCACCTTTAAATATTAAATATTTCTAGTGTGAACCAAAATATAATACTAAATATTATACAAGTGATTTTTCTTAACCAAAAGGACAAAAATGGCATAAAAACACACATTATTCTAATACGGGTCCTTTTTGACCCACTCATGGAAGAGAGTAGGGTCCAGCCACTCGGGCATCTAAGGGTTAACATAATTATGGTGTAATATTTGTGGGGTTTCGTACGAGACAAAGATTCGTTTTAATCTGTCTGATGTGATGTGTAAGCAGTTCAAAAAGTAAAAACGTAAATCAACATTATCCTTTGTTTGTATCAGTTTATAAACAGTTATTTTCTAAGATCATGGGGTTGGTGTCATGAAGATAATTTACAGCTACTGTCAGTTAATGTTGTTTACATACAGTAGCACCTTTCAAACCCTATACTGGAGGTGCTTTACAAAATAATACTATCTGTAAAGTAGTACCACAGAAAAAATATTACTCCTGATGACAAGAAAAGATAGAACAAACTATCAAACACTATTATGTCTTACTAACATTTGACTTGTTCTTACTCTTATTAGCTTTGATAACTTAGGAGGTAAACAACCAGCGTACATGTCAACAGACCTGCAGGAGTAATGATCAGTTATTCTCTGCTCTGTTCCCGTGCTTTCTACCGTTTTATCGTGCACTTCCAGCCTCCTTTTAGTATTGCAATGTCATTTATTCACAATACATGCTTATGGGTATCTGATAGATGGCAGGTGGTAGAGTTCTTAAAAAACACTGTGTTCATAAGCAGCTTCTGAACAAGAGCGAGCCACCTGCTGAAGCCACGCTGAGACAGCAAGTGTTTCCAGAGAGATGCAGGTAGAGAAACTTCCCATCATGCATCTGCTGACTGATGACCCCACACTTCAAAACAACACCGAACAGACGAGAGAGATTTAGGCCTTCAGTGTCCTTTGTCCTCCGCTGTCTGTGTGACTTTGCAGTGTGTGTGTGTGTGTGTGTGCGTGTGTGTGTTTGTCAAACAGCGGGTGACCTGCTTCTGAGGTTTCAACACAAATGACCCCCAGATATGGACGTCTATTGTCCCCCGCCTTCTAATCTGTTTATGCAGCTCCCCAATCTGTCTCTGTGGCAGAGCAGGGGCGAGACAAAGCCAAGAGTCCCCCCCTCACACACACACACACACACACACACACACACACACACACGCACACACACACACACACACACACACACACACCCTCCTCTCTCCCCTGACTCCTAAAGTCACTGAGGAGCATCAGGAGCCGTTAAAATCATTGATTGACCGAGTGGCGGCTGGGGGTCATTTACTGTGGCCTCTGGGTGTGTATGTGTGTGTATGTGGATGTGTATGTGTGGGTGTACACATACACATCCACAGCCAGACGCGTCTACAGCCAGACGCGGAAAGTCTGGCTGTAGGTGTTTGGCTATGGAGACACACAGAGGAGGAAGAACTGTTACTGAGTAAAAGGCAGAATACTGCAATGTAAAAAAAAAAGATCCTTCATTCAAATTCCTACTTAGGTCAAAGAACAAAAGTAAATTGGCCTTGGGTAAATTACCATATCTTTATGAATTCAAAAAAAATAACTTCCCATTTCTGTGTGTGTGCGTGTGCGTGTGTGTGTGTGTGTGTGTGTGTGTGTGCGTGTGCGTGTGTGTGTGTGTGTGTGCGTGTGCGTGTGCGTGCGTGTGTGTGTGTGTGCGTGTGCGTGTGCGTGTGCGTGTGTGTAGTTTCTTCAGACAGAGCTGGTGTTTGGCCGTATATCACGACAGATTCTCCGACTTCGAGCAGGAGCTTCAGCAGATCGCCTCAAACACAGTAAAGTGCTTTTAATGTATCACAAATATCAAATCATTTTAAATATATGTATAAACTAATAAATAACAAATATAAAATGCCTGTGAACAGATATGTATTTATTATTAAAACATATTTCTGTGAAACCAGATCAAGGCTTTTATCGTCATGTGCACGTTAACTACAGTGTAGATATGTCAGTGAAAAACTGCTCCTCCATCAGAGCAACATGAATATAATAATAATACTATTTGTTATAGCACCTGCTTCACAAGAAAGAACAAAAGTTCAAATGAAGACCACAGAAACATGAGGCAGACATGTAAGGGTTAACATACAAACAAACCAGAGCACGTGGAGGACAGGAACAGATCACACATCTCAAGTAGAAAGCCAATGTAAAAAGATAGGACATCGACAGATACAATAGTGCGAGAGAATGTTTTGAGATGTGCAAGTAAATACAAATAACGTAGAAATAGAGCAAGAAGAGAGATGCATCATGTTGTGTCATGGTGTGTTCCGGCAGGGCGATGTTTCGGGGCAGACGGTGGAGGACGATGTCTCTCCGGTCCTCCTTCGGGACAGATCTCCGGCCGCTGAGGTGCGAGCGGCTGTGAGGAGCAGCGCGGTCAGATATCTGAGCTTCAACAGGAACCTGCTGCCCATGTTCGCCGGCCCCGGACAGCGGTGACACACCACATTAAATACGTTTAAACGCATTGTTTAAAATCATATTGTCTTTGAAACGGGACCCTGAACACACTGAGTGAATCCTGAAGCTCTTACAAACATGCGCAATACTTCCTTTCATCAAAAAACTCCTGCAACGACAATTCCTTACAGACATTTTCATTGTTTTAATGTGTGTTAGCGTCTGGTTTTGGAAGGTAAGCCGTACTCTCCACACACCTGACACCTCGTTGTTGCATGTTCCAAATGCAAACAGCTGAAAACATTTCTCCATAATCCAATTAGTGGTTCAAACCTCACTCTAAAGCATCTGCAGTTTGTGCAAAATGCATGAAGTAGTTTCATTAAATGTAGTATAACTAAATGAGCTTCATGATGTTTCGTGAGTCTGTTGTGTTTGTAGACTACGAGTTTGCAAATGTATAAAATCTGGAAGTGTGGAGTTGCTCATTTGACTGCAGCTCCAAACTAAAGGGAGTGTGTGTGAGAGAAACTCCCTCTGAAGGGAACACAGGGGCCGTTTCTCAATGTGGAGGCGTGTGGCGCAGTGGGTAGGGCGTTGGTGTTCGGATCAGGGGAGCACAGGTTCAAACCCCACTGCAGTCATCATGTCGTTGTGTCCCTGAGACCCTTCACCCCAAATTGCTCCTGTGGGGATTGTCCACAGTATTGAGTGTTAGTCGCTTTGGATAAAAGCGTCTAACAAGTAGCCTAACATGTACACCTGCTGCAGAGCCACTATTTCAAGTATACTACGTCATCGAGTGGCGCCGAAGGACTGTTTAAATGCCCAGTATTCGGCGCCACTCGATGACGTAGTATACTTGAAATAGTGGCTCTGCAGCAGGTGTACTCCACACTGAGACACGGCCAGGGATTTGAGCCTTTACAAACCATTTACATGCACTAAAACACACAGAACACACTACAGGGAAGAACAGCACAAAAAGCAAACATGGAAAAGCGTTAAGGCTGTAACTAACGATTGTACAAGTATCAAATACTCTGACGATTATTTCCTAGAGTAATTGGTTCATAGTTTCTTCTATAAAAAGACAGAGATGATATCTGTTGTCAGTCTGAAACCCAAAGAGAGTTTAATGTCACGTGAAAACAGCGAAAAGCAGTAATATGTGTTGAAAATGTGATTAACGATGAATCCCTAATCCTTAATATTAGATTATATGTCTGCTAATGTTCTAATGATTACAGTGATGTTGAATTGAAAGCAAAGCAGCAATGTTTACAAGAATAATTTCTTGAAGAAAAGTCACTTAACTGTAAAGTAAGTATTCCTTATTTACTAATCAAGATAATATCATTTTTAAGGGACTTTTGAAGCTGCTGAAAAAGTGTTGTTATGATGGTTCAGGAAACATTGCAGTCCAGTAATGTTGTGTTACCTGCCAGCTGTAACACTTCACATTGAGTGACTTTATATGTGAATTCCTTTAAATGTCTACCTTAATTTGACTTCTCCAGGACAAACTTCACATGACTGTCTTTCTGTCTCCCTCATTAGATGTGCCTCTGACTATATGGTCTCTAACTGAAATGAGTTTGAACTGAAACGCCTGTAAAAAGGAGGGTTTGAATGCTTGTGTTTCCACAGACCTCTCCTCCACAATGTGCCAACTGTAACTGTGAGTATGACTCTGCAGCAGCGTGACCAATCACAGGCTGCACATGAAGGCTTTATGGGGGAGGAGAAGAGGGGAGAAAATGGGAGGAGAGGGTGGGGGGTGTCACTCTACAGCTGTATGTTAATGAGGCTGAAAAATAACCGCACACACAACAACATATGTCCGCAGCTAAACAACCTGCAGCCTGCTGGTGTTCATACTACAGGAATCAGGCCTTTCAAATGTTATATTTACATAATGCAGATTACACTGAATTCCTCCGCTGTCACGATCCCTTTTTAAATCTCTACAAACAGACGCTGGAAATCCAAATATAAGATATGAAAAGATGCAATGTCCTTCCTATTATGTCTGTGATGCAGTCAGTAAAGCACAGTGTGATGGATGCACTCAGTGGTGACTTTAACACACTTTCATTCTAATAATGCTGCTGTTTAGTTATACATAAGCACTCTGTATTGATTATAATGTTAAAATGGACCTGTTTCTTCTGTAGTTTTGAGTTATTAGATATCTGATGGTTTACTGTGTGTATTTTATCTGTTCAAGCTGCATTTTGAGGTTTCAAAAACATCAACATGTCTCTGTTTTCTTTTAGAGTTTCTGACCTTTTTCGGTAAGATATGTTTTATGTATCCTAATTTGGGAAATGGTTGTGTTACAGCAGCATGTAAACATGGCACACGAGTTAGAAATATAAGAAAATAACAGTAAATATATTTCAACCGTAGATGGATAAATATATATCAAATACACAAGTCAGAATACACTATCAACCCTACTTCTAACAAACATAGGATACTTTATAAGAGTGTGCAGATACATACCAATAATATACTGTACTTAATAATATTCAATAATGTTCCTTTAATGATCTTATATTCAAAAAGTACTGCTTTGTACTTATTTAAAGGCAGTTTATAGAGTTGTTATGATGTTTTATTATAGTTTTTATGGCATAAAAGTGTTAAATAAACACTTAAAGGACTTTATATTATCCAAACGTATTATGTAATAAACAGACAAAACCAACTTACAAAAGAAAACACACGAAAAATTGAAGAAAATAAGAATTTTAGGCAAAAATGCAGCATTTTGGTTGTAAATGGTAGCAGTTTGAATATATGAATCCACTCCTTCCCAAACACCTCAAACCTCACACTCTGACTTCTCTGCGCACTAATGATTATGTTCAAACATTTCAGAGCTCAGACAGACTCACATCCGGCTGACCTGCTCACATCTGACCCGCACTATTTGGGTTTTCAGTCTCTGAACGCGCACATAATCTCGGTTTGGCCCATTTGGTGACACAGAAAGAGCGCACTGATTACACACAGCACGCGCCGACGGTATCGGGGGGCCAGATTGCTTTTTCTTTTTTTTTGTGGAGAGGGCCCCCACTTCTTCTTCTTCTTCTTCTTCTACTACTCCCTTCTTTCTCTCCACTGTGCAATTTCCTTTTCAATCACGACGGGTCTACAGCTTGCAGCCATTGTGATGCTAAGCAGGAAACCCTCCTCTCGCTATTAATTATGTATGCGCGAAATGACGGATTCATATGTCCGGAGTTAACTGTCACGCCAGCGCACATGCTGCAAGGCCACATGGGAGAACGAAATAACTTTGTTTGGTTAAATGTATTTAGCCGGATTCAAATCCATGTGTTTGTGCGTAAAAGTCTGCTTTTTGGGGGATATGTATCTGACCTGGAGAGCTTTGAAATGTCTTAAATTCTGAAATCTGAACACAAGGTCGTGACACAAGTTACATTAAAGATTACAACTCTAATGTATTGTATTATGAGTTAAGTTTGGAGCTGTTGGTGAGCTTATTTCACCAAGAAATGCTGACATAATTATCACTTTAATGTCATTTCTAAAAATACTCCTTCCTTCTTATTTCAAACTGTTTTTAAAAAGATTTAAAAAATGTCGTTTCAAATATCGAAGACGCAGATTCAAGTCGAAAAGAATAGTTATTTTATATCATTAAAAAAGGACAGCTCACTATTACTAATTATGATCAGTTCGTAGGTCAAGTTTTCCAAATATCTATACCTTACATTTCTGTTTTTGATACAGAATAACTCAGAAGCAAACACACATAATAATGTGTGGTATTTTAGTTTCACACTGAGCTTCCCTTTCCGTCTCTGGAGCTCTTCATTCTCCATGTTCCACTTTTCCTTGTAGTTACCCCTTCTTCCTGACATCGTTATGCGGACGGATTCCTCCTTCTTTTTTTGGGGATAAATCACAGCCCCCGCCCCGCCCCCCTCCTCGACCCCCCCTCCCACATAAAGCCGAGGCACGTGTAGATTTCTATAGAAACGCATCAGACCGTGAAAGCAGAGCCTCCTGGCGCGTGTGAGACAGGGGGGGGGGGTGAGAGTGAAGGGGGGGGGAACAATAAAACCCTCAGGTACATCTGCTTTGCAATCTGCACCCCCCCCTCCTACACACACACACACACACACACACACACACACACACACAAATCCACTTTACAGAGAATCCGTTCAAAACACAATGTAAAATACAGTAGTAGTTGCACTGTAATAAAATCACTACTAACACAATATATATATAGGAGTATAGAGTATATTTGACAAGTGTGCAGAATATTTTTTAAAATGAAATTGAATATCAATCTCAAGAAGAAGACGGACTTTATTAATCCCAAACGTGGACATTACTTATGTTTTGGTGCGTTAAAATGCGTTAAAATGCGTCAAAGTCCGGTTTGTTTTTGGATATTGAGTTATCCTGGAAAGTCTTTGAATGTCTTAAATTCTAAATCTGAACACAAATTGCTGCCAGAAGTTATTTGACAGATTATAACTCTTTTATTAGATTATTATTTAAATGTGGAGCTGCTGTTGTGCTTATTTGAAAGATACAAACATGATTCTTTTAATAATAATACAATATCCATCACTTTACTATATTAAGTTATATTCAATAATGCTGCTTAAATGATGTTATATTCTAAAACATGCTGCTATGTCATAAAAGGACAGTTTTGATATTGTATAATAGTTTTGAATGTCATATATTACAGTGTTATATAAAGGGGACTTCACTTTTGAGTTTTTAGCCATCTGATGGTTTTCTTCTCCATATTGAATCTGTTTTAATATGAGGTTCAAAAACATGATATATTGAGCGTGGTATATATATTATAAACCTGATGAAATGATAAGCAAAGTCAACCCAATTTAAAATCCATCCCTAATGTATTTTCATCTGTTTTTTTAATCCTTAACGTTTTGTTTTAGGGAGATGTTTCCCACCTGTAGCCAAAGTCCACATTGTTTCAGGGATGTTAGAATACTATCTTAATATTGGGGGAAAGGCTCATTAGGCAGGTTGTTGAGAATCACCTCCTCTCTCTCCATCCTCCCACACCCACTCCCTCAAATCCACTGGGGAGATCTCCTGCTTCTGATTGGTTGGTGATGAGTCAACGAGGAGGGGGGGTGACGGGAACAATGTCATCATGTCGCCTTTAAAAAGAGTGCAGCTATGTTTGTGGTGAAAGGAATCAGAACAGGGAGCAGAACGGACGATCAGTAGCGGCAGAAACAGACGCGGCAGATGTCCTGAAAGTGGATCTGCTCCCTTCCCCAAAAAACAGTGCCTTCCGCTCTCCATCCGGCAGAAACATGCCCAGAGGATTTTTAGTGAAAAGGAACAAGAAACCAAACCCGGTGTCGTACCGCGTCCGCGTCGAGGATGAAGAGCCTTCAGCTGCTGCCGCGCCACCTCCACCTCCACCGCTCCTGCCGCGTCCCTCCTGGATGCCTCTCGCATCCTTCCCGGTGCGCGCACAGACTCCCACGTGCGGGGCGGTGGCTCCGGAGCGCGTGGAGAGACCGGTGCAGTTCGGTAACCCCGAGGCGGTGTACCAGGCTCTCTACAGCCCCACGCGCCCCGTCAGCCAGGACCACGAGCGCTCCTACGAGAGGCGCTTCAACCTCTCCGCAGCGTCCTTCCCCACCGGAGCGGCCCTCCCCGCGGCTCTGGACCGCCCCTTCGCCCCGGTGGATCTGAAAATCGGTTCCAGCAACAGCAGTCGCACCGGAACCTTCAGCGTCACTGCACCCACCGCGACGCTCCCCACAAACACAAAGCGGCATTCAAGCGACACCGAGCGCAAAGGAAAACCAGCGTCCAAGAAAACCAAAACGATCCGGAAACTGCACTTTGAGGATAACGTCACCACGTCTCCGGTGCTCGGGCTCAAGATTAAAGAGCCGGTGGACCGGAAGCCCCCCAGTCTCACCGGGGAGGAATACATCCCACTGGGGGAGTTCGTCTGCCAGCTGTGCCGAGAAGAATACGCGGATCCTCTCGCCCTCGCGCAGCACAAATGCTCCAGGATCGTGCGCGTGGAGTACAGGTGTCCCGAGTGCGACAAGGTGTTTAGCTGCCCGGCGAACCTCGCGTCGCACAGGCGGTGGCACAAACCCAAGCAGCAGCAGAGTGTCACGCAGCAGCATTTGGAGAGCGACAAATCTGCCGCGTCCGGTAAAACAGGAGCAGCTTTGGATGAAGCGAAGGATTCTAGTGACAGAGACACAACCAGCCCGGGACCCTCAGAGTCCGGATCTGAGGAGGGGCTTTATGATTGTAACCAGTGCGGGAAAAAGTTTAAACGCCAAGCTTACCTGCGGAAACACCTGGCGTCTCAGCACTCTAAAGTAACGGAGGATGACGAAGCGGCAGCAGCGGCAGCGGTGCGCGAACAGAGCGCAGCGCCGCTTAACCTGAGCGCCTGCCACCTGTGTCCGGTTTGCGGGGAGAACTTCTCGAACCGGGGCAGCCAGGAGCGTCACGTCCGCCTGCTGCACTCCTCCCAGGTGTTCCCGTGTAAATACTGCCCCGCGGTGCTCTACAGCTCCCCGGGGCTCACGAGACACATCAACAAGAGCCACCCGTCCGAGAACCGGCAGGTGATCCTGCTGCAGGTCCGGTAATCTGCTTTCACACCGGGACACACATCCCGATCTGTTCCTGAGAGGGGTTTAGATATACACTGCAAAAATATCGGTTTTATTTCAAAGTTTGGGCTGCTAAAATCAGACTTTTTGGTAAAATTGAGTGAAAAATACATGGCACTTTGGCTGGAGGCAGTAACTCCTGATCTCATTTCTCCATAGTTTTAGTTCTGTGGTTAAAAATCAACAAATGTTTCTGCTATTTTTTAGATTTTCAACAATCTGAACTGTACATTTCTTCAACATGTTTGCAATAATATTGGATACTAATTCAAAAAAGTGCTCTTATATTATTATTATTATTATTATTATTGATATTATAGACAAATAATTGTAAAATAATCATGCCTTTTATTCATAGAGCAAATACCCTTTATATATCCATGGTACAATTAATTAAATAATACAAAAATCATCATAATAAATTAATAAAACAGACAATATTAATTACAAATTAAAAGTAGCTCATAATAATATAAAAATAATGAGGAATTAACCCAATTTTCAAGCCGATATAATTCAGTTAAACAGAGAAATGAAAGGATATTTTTTGCAGTGTAACTCCTCCTCATGGTTGAAATTCAGTGCCTTGCGTGCCCGTGCGTGTTTGGCCCCACACACACCCACACACACACTGACGTCATGCTTCACTTAAAGCCTGTTAGACTGTTCATTTATTTTTCTAGCATCTCTGCACAAGTGCTATTAGCTTCTAGACCTAAGAGAGGGGACGACCTGTAGCCGATTTGAAACCTGATCTCATCACTCTGATTAGCTCGTGGATCAGTAGCTGTTGCCTGAACACAAGAAATATTCAAACTAGAGTAGCCGGTAATGCCTTTTGGGTTAGAAACTCCTGCTGTAAAACTGCCTTAATCTGTCTCTTCAACACGTATTTATCACGGGGCTGGGTTTGTTTTTATAACAAAGCCTTTCTGTATTACCTAAACTGTTTTCTATTTATTTATGTATTTATTAATTTATTTGTGTAATTTATTATTGTGTGGTCTGTGATGTATTGTCTTCTTTAATTTATAAGAGGGGGGACGGTGCACCGTTCGAGTCTCATTATAGCAATCACTGGCTCGTACCGGCCGCTCCTGAATAAACAAATGCAATCATTGATTCTTATTTTCTATTTATGTCGTTAGCTCTTATACACTAAACTGCTTTGGATGTTTTTTGCAGTGTTTTGCTAAATGTCCAAATATAATAAAAACCAAACTGAGAAAAAAGTTCATGCTGCATCGTGTGATTCTTCTGGAAGGTTTTAAAGGGGTTTCTACAGGTTTGGGTGGACTCTTTAAAGTAGAGACACTACATACTGATATACACCTGAACATCAGCGGGAGAGGACTCTTTAAAGTAGAGACACTACATACTGATATACACCTGAACATCAGCAGGAGAGGACTCTTTAAAGTAGAGACACTACATACTGATATACACCTGAACATCAGCAGGAGAGGACTCTTTAAAGTAGAGACACTACATACTGATATACACCTGAACATCAGCAGGAGAGGACTCTTTAAAGTAGAGACACTACATACTGATATACACCTGAACATCAGCAGGAGAGGACTCTTTAAAGTAGAGGTACTACATACTGATATACACCTGAACATCAGCAGGAGAGGACTCTTTAAAGTAGAGACACTACATACTGATATACACCTGAACATCAGCAGGAGAGGACTCTTTAAAGTAGAGACACTAAATACTGATATACACCTGAACATCAGCAGGAGAGGACTCTTTAAAGTAGAGAGACTACATACTGATATACACCTGAACATCAGCAGGAGAGGACTCTTTAAAGTAGGGACACTACATACTGATATACACCTGAACATCAGCAGGAGAGGACTCTTTAAAGTAGAGACACTAAATACTGATATACACCTGAACATCAGCAGGAGAGGACTCTTTAAAGTAGAGACACTAAATACTGATATACACCTGAACATCAGCAGGAGAGGACTCTTTAAAGTAGAGAGACTACATACTGATATACACCTGAACATCATCAGGAGAGGACTCTTTAAAGTAGGGACACTACATACTGATATACACCTGAACATCAGCAGGAGAGGACTCTTTAAAGTAGAGACACTAAATACTGATATACACCTGAACATCAGCAGGAGAGGACTCTTTAAAGTAGAGACACTACATACTGATATACACCTGAACATCAGCAGGAGAGGACTCTTTAAAGTAGAGAGACTACATACTGATATACACCTGAACATCAGCAGGAGAGGACTCTTTAAAGTAGAGACACTAAATACTGATATACACCTGAACATCAGCAGGAGAGGACTCTTTAAAGTAGAGAGACTACATACTGATATACACCTGAACATCATCAGGAGAGGACTCTTTAAAGTAGGGACACTACATACTGATATACACCTGAACATCAGCAGGAGAGGACTCTTTAAAGTAGAGACACTAAATACTGATATACACCTGAACATCAGCAGGAGAGGACTCTTTAAAGTAGAGAGACTACATACTGATATACACCTGAACATCATCAGGAGAGGACTCTTTAAAGTAGAGACACTACATACTGATATACACCTGAACATCAGCAGGAGAGGACTCTTTAAAGTAGAGACACTACATACTGGTGTGTGTGTGTGTGTGTGTGTGTGTGTGTGTGTGTGTGTGTGTGTGTGTGTGTGTGTGTGTGTGTGTGTGTGTGTGTGTGTGTGTGTGTGTGTGTGTGTGTGTGTGTGTGTGTGTGTGTGTGTGTGTGTATTGGGGTCAGAGGTCACCTGCAGGTCGACCCTCACAAAAGCTTGAAAGCCATTCCTCTCCCTTTTCTCTGTTTCTCTTTCAGCTTTTATTTAAACAGACAAATGTCTGCCTCACACAGTCACCGTGTCCTGCTGAGCTGAAACCGGTTTCACTTATTTCATTAAAACAGAAACTATAGAGAGTTAAATATCATAAGGACGGAATTAAAAACAACATTTTGAAAAATCAGGAAAAAAATGACCAGACAAATATTTTATTTTATTTGAACATTTAATCTATTTTTTTATTTTATATATTTATATATTTAAATGTAAATGTGTTAATAACAACTCTCCATATTAATTTAAAGTCTGCCTTTTTTTTTATTGAGTAAATTAGATTTTGAACTGAATTAAAAAAATAAATACATTTGAATTATTTTTTACAGAAACAAGTTTTTTTCCACTTGTTTATTTCTGTAATTCTTTTAAATTATTTTCTA
>NW_022987552.1:1225469-1265469 GCF_902827165.1 Trematomus bernacchii
ATGTAGTGTCTCTACTTTAAAGAGTCCTCTCCTGCTGATGTTCAGTGGTATATCAGTATGTAGTGTCTCTACTTTAAAGAGTCCTCTCCTGCTGATTTCAGTGTGTATATCAGTATGTTGTGTCTCTACTTTAAAGAGTCCTCTCCTGCTGATGTTCAGGTGTATATCAGTATGTAGTGTCTCTACTTTGAAGAGTCCTCTCCTGCTGATGTTCAGGTGTATATCAGTATGTAGTGTCTCTACTTTAAAGAGTCCCTCTCCTGCTGATGTTCAGGTGTATATCAGTATGTAGTGTCTCCTACTTTAACGAGTCCTCTCCTGCTGATGTTCAGGTGTATATCAGTATGTAGTGTCTCTACTTTAAAGAGTCCTCTCCTGCTGATGTTTCAGGTGTATATCAGTATGTTGTGTCTCTACTTTAAAGAGTCCTCTCCTGCTGATGTTTCAGGTGTATATCAGTATGTAGTGCCCTCTACTTTAAAGAGTCCTCTCCTGCTGATGTTCAGGTGTATATCAGTATGTAGTGTCTCTACTTTAAAGAGTCTCCTCCTGCTGATGTTCAGGTGTATATCAGTATGTAGTGTCTCTACTTTAAAGAGTCCTCTCCTGCTGATGTTCAGGTGTATATCAGTATGTAGTGTCTCTACTTTAAAGAGGTCCTCTCCTGCTGATGTTCAGGTGTATATCAGTATGTAGTGTCTCTACTTTAAAGAGTCCTCTCCTGCTGATGTTCAGGTGTATATCAGTATGTAGTGTCTCTACTTTAAAGAGTCCTCCCTGCTGATGTTCAGGTGTATATCAGTATGTAGTGTCTCTACTTAAAGAGTCCTCTCCTGCTGATTTTCAGGTGTATATCAGTATGTAGTGTCTCTACTTTAAAGAGTCCTCTCCTGCTGATGTTCAGGTGTATATCAGTATGTAGTGTCTCTACTTTAAAGAGTCCTCTCCTGCTGATGTTCAGGTGTATATCAGTATGTAGTGTCTCTACTTTAAAGAGTCCTCTCCTGCTGATGTTCAGTTGTATATCAGTATGTAGTGTCTCTACTTTAAAGAGTCCTCTCCTGCTGATGTTCAGTTGTATATCAGTATGTAGTGTCTCCACTTTAAAGAGTCCTCTCCTGCTGATGTTCAGGTGTATATCAGTATGTAGTGTCTCTACTTTAAAGAGTCCTCTCCTGCTGATGTTCAGGTGTATATCAGTATGTAGTGTCTCTACTTTAAAGAGTCCTCTCCTGCTGATGTTCAGGTGTATATCAGTATGTAGTTGTCTCTACTTAAAGAGTCCTCTCCTGCTGATGTTCAGGTGTATATCAGTATGTAGTGTCTCTACTTTAAAGAGTCCTCTCCTGCTGCTTCTTTATTTCTCTTCTGAGAACTGAAGGAGAAGTGTTTCTGTGAGAATGTGGTTAGCAGCAGCAGCAGAGATATGGAGGTTTTACCCTCTGATGCAAGGTAAGAGCAAAAAGCAGAACGGTGCAGAGTGGTGTACATGTAGTAATATAGAATATATATATTTGATAAATAACAGCAGGGGGTGGATATCAATATACCTTAATATATAAATGAATATGCAGCGATAACAAAAGGCAGTGTTGTTGATCAGTGGAGTCACTAGTGAAACTGTGTACTTTAAGAACACACCTGATGTTTAGAGAAAGTCATATTAGGAAAAACCACACAAATAAATACATCTGCACTCTTGAAAGGCTAATAGATCACTTTATTTAGTAAGATACAGAACAATCAAATGTACTATACACCTGAACATCAGCAGGAGAGGACTCTTTAAAGTAGAGACACTACATACTGATATACACCTGAACATCAGCAGGAGAGGACTCTTTAAAGTAGAGACACTACATACTGATATACACCTGAACATCAGCAGGAGAGGACTCTTTAAAGTAGAGACACTACATACTGATATACACCTGAACATCAGCAGGAGAGGACTCTTCAAAGTAGAGACACTACATACTGATATACACCTGAACATCAGCAGGAGAGGACTCTTTAAAGTAGAGACACAACATACTGATATACACCTGAACATCAGCAGGAGAGGACTCTTTAAAGTAGAGACACTACATACTGATATACACCTGAACATCAGCAGGAGAGGACTCTTTAAAGTAGAGACACTACATACTGATATACACCTGAACATCAGCAGGAGAGGACTCTTTAAAGTAGAGACACTACATACTGATATACACCTGAACATCAGCAGGAGAGGACTCTTTAAAGTAGAGACACTACATACTGATATACATATAATAGCATCAAAGTGAGAGAACAGCAAAACATGTGAGTCCCTCTAGAGGTGGATCGTGAAAAAGGGGCAGACATGTTGGAGAGTTACTGTATTCTGAATACTTACAGTGTGGGCATAATGAAGGTTTTGTAAAGTTCTTATTACTGTTTTTTCTTTAATATAATTCAATGGAGTATTGCTTTTTCTTCAGTACATTTGATTGTTCTGTATTTTACTAAATAAAGTGATCTATTAGCCTTTCAAGAGTGCAGATGTATTTATTTGTGTGGTTTTTCCTAATATGACTTTCTCTAAACATCAGGTGTGTTCTTAAAGTACACAGTTTCACTAGTGACTCCACTGATCAACAACACTGCCTTTTGTTATCGCTGCATATTCATTTATATATTAAGGTATATTGATATCCACCCCCTGCTGTTATATATCAAATATCTATATTACTACATGTACACCACTCTGCACGGTTCTGCTTTTTGCTCTTACCTTGCATCAGAGGGTAAAACCTCCATAGCTCTGCTGCTGCTGCTAACCACATTCTCACAGAAACACTTCTTCAGTTCTCAGAAGGAAAATAAATAAGCAACAGGTTAGAGACTCTGACAGTGGAGAGCCAGAGACCGAGAGAGAAGCACGATGTCTGAATCCAGAAGGATCGTGATGTCTTCATTCCTGATGCTGCTGCTCCACTTTCCAGGTGAGGATGCAGAGAACACACGTTAAATAAAACAGCTTTAATATCACTGACGGTGCTTTACTACGTACTGTTCCTTTAACTGAGAGTGATGAGTTGTGTTTGTAACGTGGTGACTTTAGTGAACTCTTGGAAACCAAACTCTCACAGAGAAACATTTTCAAACTTCTTCATACAATTATCATCATAACTGTGAATACTAGTTTATTCATATGTATTCCCGTCTTTGTGTTTTTAAACAGCTGCAGATATGAAACAATACTCCCTCACTGTCAGAGCTGGAGATGAAGTCACTTTGCCTTTTGACAATGTGATAGATGATCAGGATAAGTGTGAGAGTGCTACGTGGAGCTTCAGTGGTTTAAGAAGCCCAGCAGCAGTGACGCTGTTTGCAGACGGGCAGATTCACAAAGAAGCCAAAGCTAAATCAGACAGACTGAGAGTTACAGAGAATTGTTCTCTGGTTATAAAGAAGGTCACAGAGGAGGATGTTGGAGGTTACGTCTGCAGACAGTTCAGATCAGGAGAACAACAAGGTTCAGACTCTTGGGTTTATCTGTCTGTTGTTACCAGTGAGTATTTACATCATAATGTTTTAAACTGTCTCTATAGAGCAATATACTAAATCATTACAATAATTATGATTACAGTGATGAAGTTAATGTTAATCTTGTTGTCTTTCTCTCACAATATCTCCATCTTCAGTGACTGAACATCAGGACAATGATGAGGTGACGTTACACTGCTCTGTGTCGACATATGGAGGGTGTGGACACTCAGCAAAGTGGCTGCTTCAGGGTCGAGATGTGGATACAGATCACAGAGATATAAAGACATCACAGTCTCTCTGCTCTGCCTCTGTGACATTTCTGACTTCTCTCTTTAGTTACACACCAAGGTTTGAGTTGTTTACTTGTAAAGTAACAGATGATTACACAAGAGAAGAACATCAGTTTCCCTTCAGCCCTCAGTCCTCAGGTGAGAACATGTTAAGCTGTTTTAAATCACTTAAATCTGACATGAATAATCCCCTTAAATATGTGTTTGTTTTACAGAAGTTGCAGACTAAATAGTTTGTTGAGTTGTGTTTATTTGTTTAGGTGAGGACACAAAACCAGCAACAACAACAACAACAAAAACAACAACAACAACAACAACCACAGCAGCTAAAAACAACTTAAACTCAGGTAAGGTTAACTTGATAGACTTGTAAAGTGTTTGATGGTCACAGAACCTCAGCTGTTTCTCTTCAGTCCTCAGGTGAGAACATGATGAGCTGTTTAAAATCATTCATCCTGATGCGTCACATCTTTATGTCGTGATGTGAGATGATTACATTTGTTTGTATAACTGTACAGCTTGTTGTTATTTCATTCCTTAAGGTGAGGATGCAGGGAAGGTGACTGCAGTGTCAACAACATGGACAACAGTGAGAATGAGAGCAGCCCGAGAGATGACCAACACATCTGAAGACAATCACACAGAACCAGAGGACAACGACAAAGGTAGAGAGAGAACAGAACATATACATTCACAGTTAGAGAAGACATGCACACATGCAGTATATACACACCTGGATGTACTGGAAGAGGATCAGGAGTGGACTCAGATCCAACATAGTTTATAAAGGTAACATCTTATGTAGAAAAGAAGAACTGTGTGGATTATAAATAAGTTGTGTTTGTATCTGTATGTTCTGTACGTGTCCCTGTGTGAAGGTGACGAGGAAGCATCAAACAGCCAAGAGACATTTTGTTCATTCACATTTTAGAGACTGTATTTAACTCTTCTAACTTCTCTCTCCAGGTCGCTTGAGGCTCATCATGGTGTCTGTGGGTTTAGCGGCTCTCATCATCACCGTGGTTACAGTCAACATATGGACAAGAGCTAAAGGTGAGATCATTCACAGGTCAAATGAAAACAATACAAATAAAGGTGAAATCTAATATCAACTTGTTGTGTCCTTTTTTCAGGGAGCAAAGCACAGACGGAAGAAAACATGGTGAGTTTGAACATTGAATAATTAAATGTGTGTATTATTTGCTATCCAATGGTAACAGTGGATATATGACAGGCAGAAGAAGATGCAACACAAGATTAATTTAGAATATGTATGTATCCAAATTAAATGATCTCAGAAAAGCAAAACTATTCATTTAGCAAAATAACAAAAAACAGCACAAAAAAAAGCCTTATGTTGAAATGTGCTGTATAGATGAACTTTCCTTTCCTTGCCTAAGCAATGCTGATAGTTTCTAAATAACGTCCATGTTACTTTGAATAATGTGCAAAATGAAATCTAGTTTCAAAGCAAACTGTACAGAAGTCAGTCAGATGAAATCAGATCAGACGGGAACTGATGGTGCGTTCAGGGTCTGCTGATTAAACTGTGAACTGTGTTTTACTTTGAAATCCTTTGTAACCAACTCAGTGTTGTTGTTTTCCTCAGGTGCGTTATGATGTAGATGATGGTACAGTGAACTATGAAAACATCGGACCTCCTGATGGAGTTTGAGCAACACTTCTGCCTCCATCAGACTCCACTGATCATCGTGTTTCACATCAGGAAATGAAGTTTATACAATCACGCATTATTTCCTTTTTAGTCTTCAGTTATTCAGCAGCTGAGTAAATGCCTTTTAACTCTTGTTAACTTCCTCATATTGTCTTCCAGCTGAACTTTTCAGAGCTGATTTTAAGATGTACTGCTTGTTTTTGAAGGTACAAAAGCTTTAGCTCATTTTAATATATAGATGTGTGCTGAATAAACCTTTTAATCCACTTTCATTTAGCTTTGCTGTTAACATATGTGTTTTAAAGAGAATGTGTTTGAATGGGTTTTCAGCCTTAAAGGTGGGGTATGTAATGTTGGAGAAAGCAGCTCCAGTGCGCTAGAATGTGAAAGTCTGCAGCCGAAAGAATCTGCCCCTTCCTTCAGAGAGGTGGGTCGTGAAAAAGGGGCAGACATGTTGGAGAGTCACTGTATTCTGAATACTTACAGTGTGGGCATAATGAAGGTTTTGTAAAGTTTTTATTACTGTTTTTTCTTTAATATAATTCAATGGAGTATTGCTTTTTCTTCAGTACATTTGATTGTTCTGTATTTTACGCAATAAAGTGATCTATTAGCCTTTCAAGAGTGCAGATGTATTTATTTGTGTGGTTTTTCCTAATATGACTTTCTCTAAACATCAGGTGTGTTCTTAAAGTACACAGTTTCACTAGTGACTCCACTGATCAACAACACTGCCTTTTGTTATCGCTGCATATTCATTCATATATTAAGGTATATTGATATCCACCCCCTGCTGTTATATATCAAATATATATATTCTATATTACTACATGTACTCCACTCTGCACAGTTCTGCTTTTTGCTCTTATCTTATCTGGTCGGCATCAGAGGGTAAAACCTCCAGATCTCTGCTGCTGCTGCTAACCACATTCTCACAGAAACACTTCTCCTTCAGTTCTCAGAAGAGAAATAAAGAAGCAGCAGGAGAGGACTCTTTTTGAACATCAGCAGGAGAGGACTCTTTAAAGTAGAGACACTACATACTGATATATACCTGAACATCAGCAGGAGAGGACTCTTTAAAGTAGAGACACTACATACTGATATACACCTGAACATCAGCAGGAGAGGACTCTTTAAAGTGGAGACACTACATACTGATATATACCTGAACATCAGCAGGAGAGGACTCTTTAAAGTAGAGACACTACACACTGATATACACCTGAACATCAGCAGGAGAGGACTCTTTAAAGTAGAGACACTACATACTGATATATACCTGAACATCAGCAGGAGAGGACTCTTTAAAGTAGAGACACTACATACTGATATACACCTGAACATCAGCAGGAGAGGACTCTTTAAAGTAGAGACACTATCCCTTATGAAACAAAAATATATTGTAATATATTGGTAAATATAATACAAATTACTGGATCATACATTTCCATATATGGGAAAGTAGTCCTTATATTTTTAAATATATTGCAATATATGCATGGACCATGTATGGCTATATATTGATACATATAAAAAGAAATATTGCAATGAAAACAAAAACTGCACTATACATTTATATGTAATAGTTTTATTGAAACACTCGTTTATCTTTCATGAGTTACACAAGTTTACATAAAATTGAACAGATATTCATAAACAGTTATCTCTTTGTATAGTTACCCACTTTATATATGAACATATGTTTGATGGTAGCCTATATATTAAAAAAGTACAAATTGTCCATTGAATGATGGAAAATAATATACAGTTTATAAATATATACACACACACATATATGCACGCATATATATATGCATATATGCACGCATATATATATATATATGCATATATATAAATATGCATATATATATTCACATATATATATATATATATATATATGCATATATGCACTCATATATATATGCATATATGCACGCATATATATATATATGCATATATATATAAATATGCATATATATATGCACATATATATAAATATGCATATATATATACACATATATATATATATCTATGCATATATGCACGCATATATATATGCATATATGCACGCATATATATATATGCATATATTACGGCCGACCGGCTATTTGGAGTGGAATGCAGCCCATCCACGCCAGACAGCCCAAACAGTATTCGAATGCGCCACTTCCGGCTGACAGTGGCTGACCTCCGTCTTCGCTAAACATAACTCTCTAAAACGTGTTAACGTTCTCATTGGACACATTACGTGCCAGTGATCATCACCAATCAATCTCACAGATTTCGGGGAGCCCCCCACCCTCTCCAGCAATAGATTGATCTGATTGGCAGATTCAAATCTGCGTTGCCGCCTCTGTCTGTTGATTCTGTCGCTGAGTGTCTGTCAAAGAGAAAGCATTCATCAGGTGCTTCGAAACAGAAAATTAAAAAGAAACGAGAGGAAAATACAGCACGAGAGTCAGGTATGTGTGTGAGCATTTAAAACTATTTTAAATTGAAATAATTCTGCATGTACACTACAAGTAGTCTAGTTGCTTAATCCGTATGTCCCGTCTCTCGGCACTACAACAGCTACATTAGCTAACGTTAGTTAAATTAGCTATGTTAGTTCCCTCGTGTATAAGTGTATAACCGGTCCGCAGCTTTGTGAACATTCAATTTCGAAGATTTTCGATGTTACAGTCAACTGAAGTCGACCCAAAACAGCCAAAAATAGCGGACCTTTAGATCGCTAACATTTTAGCATAAGTCAATGGAGTTTAACATAGCGAAAACTAGCCCCACGGCTAACGGACATTTTCTGACTGGTGAAGATGATGAGCTAGTTAAGTAATGTAACCACAGTTAGTCTATGTGTTCTGATGTTAGTAACTATGTAGGCTAACATTAGTTAGGCTATGTGTTGTGGACTAATGCATTCAAGTTAGTTCACATTTTAGTTGTTATTGCCCCTGCTGACAATTGTGTGGATAATATGTAGCCTAGAGTCAATGGAATTTCACATTTTGCTCTCCAGTGTATGTTATTTTAATGTTGACCCATAATACTATATATCTATATATTTTACAGGAGCATTGTTGAAATTCATAGGTCGATCTAAGCCTGCAGAACCACAAGTCAACAGGACAGAGGAGCCAGATAGCAGTGGTGACTGAGACAGAATAAATAAGGAGAGAGGGCCCATGCAGAGAGGCAGACATCAGTAGTGAGGAATCAGACCCAAAAGACACGAGGACAGAGGAGCCAGATCGCAGTGGTCATTTAATTTCACTGTAATTTTACTTTTCACATATCACTTTATTCACTATTCAGCTTAGTTATCCTTGCCATGAAGGAATGAATGATTGAATGGATGAATGTTCTATATTATTTTAATGACCGATTGAACCACAGCAATATTGTTTTAGAGATTTTATATGTTTAACTGCTATGCCTGTCATCTCTGCTCTGTGTCATTGTGTTGTCTCCTGGGTTCTGTAGTGCCCGGAGTCTGTCTTTTTATTTTTTTCCTCCCAAACCCCATCCCCTCAGGATGCCTTTTGCCTCCTGTCAGGTCATCATTGTAATAAGAATTTGTTCTTAATTGATTTTCCTGGCTAAATAAAGGTTCTACTACTATTTATTCAGTTATTTTATTACTGGTACTGCTAATTGCACTATGCGTATTGTTGTATATACGTATGTATTTATGTATAGATGTGTGCTGAATAAACCTTTTAATCCACTTTCATTTAGCTTTGCTGTTAACATATGTGTTTTGAAGAGAATGTGTTTGAATGGGTTTTCAGCCTTAAATGTGGGGTAGGTAATTTTGGAGAAACCAGCTTGAGTGCGCCAGAATTTGAAAATACACAGCCGGAAAAAATCTGCCACTTCCTTACAGAGCCCCTCCTCCAACACACACAAACGCGCACATGACCAATGAGGACACGAGATAAGTTTGTGCACAGATGGAAGGCTGACAGGCAGGTAGGCCATCCAGTCATTTCAGCCGGGCCGGCTAAAATTATTGGTCGTGCTTTTTACAGTATCACGGCTTCCACAGATGACATTTTTTATGGATTTTTTGTCAAAGGACTTAAGATATTCATTGCTATCGGGATGTTAAGAGCATTCCATGGAATATAACAAAAAGTGTATCTCAAGCCGGTTTCTCAAACTTACCTACCCCACCTTTAAAGATGAATGCAATTACATTTAAAAAAGTTTTAAACAGAACTGTTACAGATGCAGATGCTTGGTCCAAATTCCATAAAATATACCAACCAGTAGCGCCACACTCAGACAAAAATGTACAAAGCCTATTCTTCCACTATTTGTATTCCCACATTATTCACCAAGCCAGCCCATGCTTTAATATAGATATTATGGATATTGTTATAATTCCTGCTGTCTTTTGTGAACTTCTAATTATTTGTAATTGTTCTGTTCCACAGATGCTGTAGTAAACCACCATCCAGGGACCAAGACATCAGATATAAGAACATCCATTAACACAAGAATTTGTGAGTTAAGGCACGAAAAAAACAAGATTGACGATTAAATAGGGTACAAGACTGTTTTTTTGGCCCTGTTCCGGACCTTGTTTTAATGAGTGATCAGCTCATGTTTAAAGTTGTCACCAGGTGAAACAAAAAACAAGATTGTTAAATAGGATAACAGACTGCTCTTTTTGGCCCTGTATGAAATAACAATGCATCATTTATTAACTATACCTATACAAAATGTAATACATTTTCCCTTCATTATGTAATAACACCTCCTTTTGTAATAATTTGCCCATTATGTAGTAAACAAGTTCAATGCAAATATGTAATACATGTCGCCACATTTTGAAATATATTATTACATATTGCTGTGGTTATTACAAAATGAGTTGCAAACAATAACATTACAATTGTTTATTTATTTATTCAACCATGAATCATCCTTACTCATAATTTAAAAATATTTCAGTAGAATATCTTTCATTGGCCAAAACTAGATCAAGTGTTACCATATTCATTAGCCAACATGTATATCAACATCAATTTTGGGATATATTTACAGTTTGGTTATGGTTACATAATGAATATTACAGTTTTTTAAAAGGGCAACTCACGCATTTTGTAATAACCATTGCAAAATGTAATAATTTATTACAAAATGCAGGGAAATGTATTTTATATTGCGTTCAGGCTGTTACAGAATGCAGCAGATTATTACAAAATGTGGGTTTTATTACATAATTACATGAAAATGTTCTTGAGTCATTACATAATGTGTTGTTTATAGGCCTTTTCTTTTATTCTTTCCTTGTCCTTCTTTTAAAGAGTATTTTGATAACTGTTACACATTGATAGAAAAAAACAAATTAAGCTTCTCATTATTCAGACTCAGCTCTCAGCGCTTAAGCTTCTTTTAAATGTTGATAAAACCAAGGTAATGCTCTTTTCAAAAGCTAAAAAGACACCAGAGCCTGTTTTAGATATTGTAACTACGCAAGGAATAAAAAGTGGTTACCTGTTACAAATACCTTGGTATCTGCCTTGATGATTGTCTCACTTTTAAACTTCATGTCAATAACCTGCTTAAAAAACTGAGGGTTAGACTACGTTTCTTCTACAGGAACAAGTCCTGTTTCTCGCTTGAGGCCAGAAAAAGGCTCTGTGACCTTTTCACCTGTGCTGGACTATGGTGATCTGATCTATATGAATGCACCTGCCCATTACCTGATCAAGTTAGATGCCGCCTATCACAGTGCACTGAGATTTGTGACAAACTGTAAAGTATTAACCCATCACTGTACCCTGTATGCAAGGGCAGGTTTGCCTTCACTAACTGTACGGAGGCTCAGTCACTGGTACATTTTTATATACAAAGCCATGTTAGGGAAACTTCCATCCTACATCTGCTCCCTGATCTCACGGCGAATTGTAAGTGGCTACTGCCTGAGATCGAATGCTGTGGTTTTATTAAATGTGTCAACTGCTAGGACTGTCTTAGGGAAGATAGCTTTTAGATGTGCAGCTCCGCTAACTTGGAACAGTCTGAGCAATTTGGTTCCACTAAATGTTTTTAAAGCAAGGATAGATGCTATCCAATCGGAAACTGTTGGAACCTGTAAATGTTACTAGCTATGTAAACTGTAGTCACTGTAAATATGCTGTATGATGTCCTTTTTTGTTTTTCTGTTATGTTTATATGTATTCATGTGGAACCTACTTGCAGCAGGTCACCCTTGAAAAAGAGATCAATGATCTCAATGGGATTCACCTGCATAAATAAAGGTTTGAAATGAAATGAAAGATTTTTTTTATCAGAACATGCATTTCTCCTCATTGTGAACATATATTGCACTCATGTTCAGAATATATGGTACGTACATGGTCTTTTATAAATCTGAATATATAGTGCATACATGTCCCCATATAATTGTGAATATATAGCGCATACATGTCCCCATATAATTGTGAATATATATAGTACATGTTCCCATATAATTGTGAATATATACTACATACATGTCCCCATATAAATCTGAATATATAGTACATACATGTCCCCATATATTTGTGAATATATATAGTACATGTCCCCATATAATTGTGAATATATACTACATACATGTCCCCATATAAATCTGAATATAGAGTACATACATGTCCCCATATAAAGGTTAATATACAGTATAGTAAATGTATGTTCACATATATACACAACCAATATATTATATATATTTACATATATTACTCAATATATGGAAAGCGGCAATTACTGATGTATTATCCCATATATTGCAATATATTAACACAATATATTATTCTATATATCAATATATTGTAATATATTAACACAATATATTATTCTATATATCTTCAATATATTTTGTAGATATGAATAAATATGTTTTTCATGTTGATTATTAATCAGTATCAGTTGGTGTAGCCAACAGCAAGATTTCCTTTATTAAATCTTTTCAATTAACCAGTAAATCAGAAAACAAAATAATGCAATATATTGACAGTTAATATATGGGGAAATATATTTTCTTTGCGTAATACTGATATATACCTGAACATCAGCAGCAGTAGAGACCTGAACAGGTCTCTACTACTGCTGATGTTCAGGTATATATCAGTATGTAGTGTCTCTACTGTCTCCATGCTTTAATGTTCAAAAAGCTCTTTATTGTTCTCATACTGCCTGTGCTGCAGCACCTCTTTTCACCCTCTGTCTGAAACCAGAGCCCAGTCTGCTCTGATTGGTTAGCTGCCCGGCTCTGTTGTGGTCAACCTATTTGAAAGATGTCCCGCCCCTTAGCCTATCACGTACAATGTGTTGGAGCGCTAGCCAATAGAAGCGTGAGTGTTACATAGTGATGTCAAGATGTCCGGAATTTGGGGATTTCAGCCTTTGCAGACCATTTACATGCACTAACCCTGCAGGAGAGGGAAACCCCCACGAAGCAGAATAGAGCCTCTTTGAGTCACAAAGCCTGGAGAAGCTGCCGTTGTATGGGTTATACATCAGATCACGTTTTCATAGCAAGATGTATTTGGATTTCATTTCTGGAGAGTTTATTTTTTAATAACTCGTGCTTTTAGTTTGACCAAACCACATTAGAACATGTGTGTCGGGCATCCCTTCAGGTGGCTGAAAGGAGGAGTACAATCCTAACATTAACCAAATGTTTATTTTTATTTGGAGGATATACATTCCTCCTCCTCCTCCTCCTCCTCCTCCTCCTCCTCCTCCTCCTCCTCCTCCTCCTCTCAGCTGCCGCTCTGCATGCGCCTCCTCTTATCTCCAACTCTCTCAAACAAAAGAGACAAAAACCCGCAAAGAAAGGAGAGTAAACACCGAATCAAACACACCTCGGGGGGTCGGCAGGTGCTGGTGTCACAGAGTCAACAAGTGAAACCGTGTGTGTGTGTGTGTGTGTGTATGTGTGTGTGTGTGTGTGTGTGTGTGTGTGTGTGTGTGTGTGTGTGTGTGTGTGTGTGTGTGTGTGTGTGTGTGTGTGTGTGTGTGTGTGTGTGTGTGTGTGTGTGTGTGTGTGTGTGTGTGTGTGTGTGTGTGTGTGTGTGTAATGCGTATTTCTTTCTAACCTATATTTTAAAAAGCCTGCTGCGTATTCTTTATTTATTTGCAACTCCAAACAAACACAAAGCTAATAATAATGTTCATCCTCTGATAACACGGAGTGAAAAGGATTTCAAATGCTAAGAGAGTTAAACCTTATCTTTAGAGAGGTTGGCTTCACTTGTTGTTAAGGCGGAGTTTAAAGTTAGTTTAAGTGGAGTCAGCAAAGTACATTTCAAAGCCCAAACTTCTTTACTTTTACTTGAGTAAAGAAGTTTGGTCAGCACTTCTACTTTTACCAGAGTATTTTTAAACACAAGTATCTGTACTTCACGAGTATCTGTACTTCGACTTGAGTAAAGGATGTGTGTACTGCCATCTCTGTCTTTAATTGACCAATAGCACGGTCCGTGTGCAGCTGAGGACAGGAAGCAGCTGCTGAGATAACATCAGCTGATCAGCTCGGATCAACAGAACCTTAATCGCCTTGTTCACTTCAGAGAGAAGGGATCATTATCTCTGACTCAGAGGAGCTGAAACACACTCTGATCGCTATCTGGCCTTCAAAACTCTGCAAGAAACACACTTTACTGCCACACACACACACACACACACACACACACACACACACACACACACACACACACACACACACACACACACACACACACACACACAGTTAGATTAATTTCTTATGGCTTATTTTGATTAGATCTGGCACATGTCCAAGCTTGCATGTATCTGGTAAATCTATCTTTGTGCAATATCTACACACACCACACACTCACGCACACACACACACACACACACACACACACACACACAGACACACACACGCACACACACACACACACACACACACACCACACACAGACACAGACACACACACACACACACGCACACACACACACACACACAACACACACACACACGCACACACACACACACACACACACACACACCACACACACGCACACACACACACACACACACACACGCACACACACACACACACCGCACACACACACACACACACACACTCACACACACACACACACACGCACACACACACACACACACACACACACACAGACCAGACACACACATACTGTTAGATTTTTCCTCTAATGTCTTTCTTTGATTAGATCTGGCACTTGCATATATCTGGTAAATCTATCTTTGTGCAATATCTACACACACAAACACACACACACACAAACACACACACACACACACACATGCACACACACACACACACACACACACACACACACACACACACACACACACACACACACACACACACACACACACACACACACACACACTCTGGATGGAAGTTAGCTCGTTTCTGAAACTGCAGCGTGTTTCTCCTAAAGGAAAGGTTTCCAGCCGCTGTAGCAACATTGCGTCTGTCGACCATGGTGATTTAACTCCTGAATTTTAAATTGACAGCGATTTAGGAATCCTAAAACCAACATCTATTACACTCGTAGAAAGTCTCTTGGTGCACCCGATCAACCAAGTATTTAAGACGCACTTCAATGTGTGTTTGCATTTCTCAGATTCCTTTATACGCCGTTTTTAATCCGCCGCTTCGTACAGACACATCTCCGCATCAACGCAGACTGTTTCTGAACGGTTTCACGTGAGGCAGGATCTCTGCAGCGTCTCATTAGAAATTCATTCTGAACAGCTTGTTATTATCTCTGGCCTCTGGATGTGTGAATAGATTTACAAGCATTAGAGCCGGGGCATTGTGAGGAGGAGGTCCCGGACCCTTTGTGTTCCTGCAGGGCCCTCAAATCAGCTGCATCCCCCCCTCACACCCACCCACGCACCCACCCACGCACGCACGCACGCACGCACGTACACACACACACACACACACACACACACACACACACACACACACACACACACACACACACACACACACACACACACACTCAGCCCTCTGAACAATAGCTAACAGAACACACTGATGTTCTGCAGGATTTCAGACGTGTGCTTTCAGCCGCAGCAGATGCAAAAAGATGTTCCCCAATTTCCACCAGAACAACCCCCAAAATAAATTATGTTTAAAATGAATAAATTAATTCAGAGTAAAACATTTGAATGATGTCCTTAATGGAAACATGTCTGCCAGTTCAATGAGCATTTAAAAATATGTTTGTAATTACTGTTTAAAGAAAAACATTAAATACACTGTTTTTTTTAATAAAGATTGTCTTTATTTGTTATTTTATTGTGTTACTTTAACTTTTTATGTTTACAGATATACATTATTTTATTCAATGTTTGTATTATTTTATTACTTTATTTGATTAAATAAATAGAGGTCTGTCATGAAACCCAATAACCCCTCGGGATAAATACTGCACTGTTCTGTACTTCGGGAAAAAACTGATTCACATCTTCACTAGGAAGTATAAATCAAACTAAACCTGTGTGTGTGTGTGTGTGTGTGTGTGTGTGTGTGTGTGTGTGTGTGTGTGTGTGTGTGTGTGTGTGTGTGTGTGTGTGTGTGTGTGTGTGTGTGTATGTGTGTGTGTGTGTGTGTGTGTGTGTGTTCAAACCCCACTACTTGTGTCACTCACTCTTAACCTCCTGATGACTGCAGCTAATGAAAAGCCTGCAGAGAGGACAGCGTTTTTTTCAGAAGTGTGTGTGGGAGGGGGTTAGTTCGCTCCCTATTCTTGTCCATGTACGGGGTGGGGACCGGTTGCCAGGGTTGACCGTGACCCCCGAGATCTGTGAAATAAATCTGAACTGAGCAACACCTGAGCCACCGAGCTGACGTGCAGGGTGACGTATGTCTGTGTTGGACCCTGAAGGCATCATCTCCCTGGTTCAATGGGATTTCTCCATGTGATTCTGGATTATTGCATTCAATAATTTCTCTGGTATACAACAGATACTACTTTTTTAGTGCTATTTGATTTCTATTTGAGATGTTTACATTTTGGATTGTTTATTTCTTGTCTTTTAATTTCTCTAACGTACAATGCCTTGTCTTTTTATGACAGCTGTTAGCTGTTAGCTGTTATCTGTTAGCAGTTAGCTGTTATCTGTTAGCTGTTATCTGTTAGCCGTTAGCTGTTAGCTGTTAGCTGTTAGCTGTTAGCCGTTAGCCGTTAGCTGTTAGCACACAGCTCCTCATATCTGCTCAGAAACTGGACAAATATCAGTGTTTAAAAATGTACAAAATACTGTCTATGGCAAATATAGTCACTGCTTCTTTATGTTTGTATGACGTTATTGTGAGAGTGTCGGAGCAGCTAATGCTAGCTTAGCTTAGCCTAATCGATCCAATCTCTGTTCAGAAAACACACATTTAAAACACAACATGTTCATATTGAGAGATGAATACTTCGATAAAAGTGTTAAGGAGAGTTTAAAACGTCGTGATTTACTGAACACATTACATTACATGTCACTTGTTAGACGCTTTTATCCAAAGCGACTTACATACTCAATACACGTTCCTCATGTTGAGCTCCAGCTCGTTTCATTTCATTCTTCAGGGTGAATTGGTGCTCTCATTACCAGTTTAGCTGCTATAGCAACGAAAGCCCCTTCACAGGATTGCACATTTTTCACAATTGACAATATCACAACATTTTATGACAATTAAATAAAAAGAACAGGAAAATTGACACCCACTCAGAACAAAATGATTGCTGGCGTTCAACTGAAACACATCAGGGGTCAAAGAGCCCTGCGGTGACCATTTGTGTTTTGAAAATAACAACAGAGGAACTTTGAATAGCTCTGCACATGCCTGCATCGTGTAGCGTCTGTTAATGGATTTAAAACAAAAGACATCTGCAGGAATGGAGCCTTTTTACATAAATGATCCTCTGATAGACGGGTATCGATCCCAGAGAGACAGCATCTGTTTCAGAGAGAGACTGAAGGACCGACCTTGTGAGCGTTTGTTATATTTTAACCAACATATCCAAGGCTCAAATATAAAAACCACCTCTGCTGTAGTGTCCTTGAGCAAAATGCTCCATATCCGTGACCGCTGAACAAAAAATTAAGTTGTCACAGGTCAAATAACTATATGCATGTACAATACACATGAATTATGTTATTTAACCAAATTTAAATGCATTTTAACCGGGCATGCATTGAAAAAATGTAGTAGTATTTACTTTTTTTACTTCTGTTTCTACAAACATTGCTTTGGTCTCTTTCAAATAATTAGATTTTTCAGATTGCTTTAATTGAAATGGTCCAGACAGATAATTGAGAGACTTATCGGAAAGTAAACACAGGTAAAATAACTATATGCATGTAAAATACACATGAATTGTGTTATTTAACTGAATTTAAATGCATTTTAACCGGGCATGCATTGAAGAAATGTGTTAGTAAATGTAATCATATAATTGTTTTCAATTTTTACAACATTGCTTTAGTCTCTTTCAAATAATTAGATTTTTCTCTATTCTTTTTACTTAAAGGTCACCTATCATGCTATTTCTAGGCAATAGCATAGGTCTCAGATATATACAAAAATATAAAAAACATGTCTATGAAGTGTTTTGCTCAAAATACCAAACAGATCACCCATTCTAGCCATGCCTCATATCCCTCTATTTCACTTCCTGTTTCAAAAGTGCTGATTTGGGGTATAAAGCTTTAAAAAATAAAGAATTGATAAAAAATAAAAAAGGAGGGGTCTGAGCTCATGCGGGACCCGGCAGCTACTGTCTAAACTAAATGCTGCCGTGATGAAACACCATATCATGGATTATCAAGGATTGTTTCTGAAACAGTATGGAGCTCAAAGGCTTTCTCTCTTGCCGGTTATACCACAAGGTGAGTTCCTTTTTATTTCCTGCTTCTTCACACACATGCTCTCCAGTACAGGTTAGCTCTGAGTGTTAGCGATGCTAATGTAAACACCGACCATATTATGTCCAAAACAGTCGGCCATTGTTTCTGATAGCAACGTTTCTGATAGGGCCGTGGGTCCACATTTCAGATATTACGTCATATCGGACGCTAATCTGGATCAGCTCCGTTGTTCCCCCGTTTTTAGAGATTTGGGTACGGAGGAAAAGAGAGAGGGTTTTATTTTCTGACGCTGCGTGAGTTCCCTGACGCACCGGGGACACATGTTTATGTAGAAAAGACATCAAAAAGTGCATTTTGCATGATAGGTCCCCTTTAAATGGACCAAACAGATAATAAAGAAACTCATCAGAAAGTAAACACATGTATAAATAACTATCAGAGGCAGCCTTAACATTACAGCGTATTTCATTCACACATTTTGGAGATGGGAGTTGGTGTCTACAGTTAAAATGAGATAAAAATACACATTATTTGACGCTAACAGACCTAGTCTTGTGTCCTGTGTTTCATATTAGAGCTCATTTTGTGGCCAAAAGTAGGCGGGACCCTAGCTGTCAGACTCATTAAATGATAATGATGTTATGGCTGAAGCGTTAGCAAGCAGCTGCCGTCTTCCACATTATTTACTCATGTACTTAAGCACAATTTTTGAGGGACTTGCACTTAAGGTATTTCCCCTTTTTGGCATGGCAGGTTTATTTATAAAGCACCTTTCAACACACGGCAATTCAAAGTGCTTTACAAAAAAAAGGAATTAAGGATTAGCGCAGCAGAAACACATTAAAAGGACATTTAAATACAGTTTTAGAGAATAGAGAAATAGAGAATTGCTGCGTTATACTACTAACCCTACGCCAATACGTTTAACTCCTGTGTAATCGTCTCCTTAAATTTAAATACTCCTCTGTGTTTACCAGCTTTTGTCCATCTGCTGTTTCTACTTTTTACAGATGTATGAAGTTAAATTGTTCCTTGAGAGCTGTAAGGCTCAATCAAACAAGTAAATGTGATGTCAAACCAAGCTCAAAGAGGCTAAGAAGCTCGGGAAATGGTAATTCATCTTAGTGATCGTGTCACTGCAGTCATTATATTCCCGAAAAGTGAAGTCACTACTCCTTATATACAATCATCACACATTTTCATCAAGAGGCTTTCAAATCTCCTTAGATTCCCCCAAAAATATTCAAAAAGTGGCACCTAAAAACACATGTAAAGATGTCATGTGTACAGAATAACCGAAATAGTAAAGTTACAGTATAGAAAATGCTAAATTGGAAGCCAGACGTTTGAATTGTGTTTCTCCCGACACGCCTGAACCATGACAGACTTCAGTAATTGAAGCATTACGGCACCCTATAGTGCTGTAGCTGCAGGGCTCAGTGTGTGTGTGTGTGTGTGTGTGTGTGTGTGTGTGTGTGTGTGTGTGTGTGTGTGTGTGTGTGTGTGTGTGTGTGTGTGTGTGTGTGTGTGTGTGTGTGTGTGTGTGTGTGTGTGTGTGTGTGTGTGTGTGTGTGTGTGTGTGTGTGTGTGTGTGTGTGTGTGTGTGACCTGAATCAATAAGGGTCAGGGTGAAAGGGTCGTCTGAAGTCTCTGTAAACTGACAGTGGTTTTAAAGGGCAGCTGAGGCCCTTTTTACCGCCGGATTAACCCCCTCCTGCCCAACAACTTGTTTCATTTCCTAATGGAGCTGCAGGCGAGGGGATTACTGCGATGGCAGACCGTGACGAGAAGTGTCTTCACCTCAGAAGATGATGTAAGGACGCCCAGAATCTTCTTTCCTTTCTGACAGGTCATTATCTATCCACCATGTTCTCTCCTGCAGGCTGCCTCCATTCCCCTTAACCTTGGATCAGCCTCTTTTAAATAAAACTGACCTCGAATGTGAAGATGAAAACTCCACCTGAGGGCATTTGGTCCAACTAGTTCCTGAACAGTGTCCTTCACATGCTGATATACAAGAGAGGGAGTTACACAGTCACAAGATGGAGGAATAGAAAGCAGTATTCAATGTTTAGTTCAGATTAGCTCCACGTCAGAAATGATCATGCTTGTCATATGTCTATCTCCATAGAGGCTGAATCATCATGTTAATCACATAGCTATCATATGCCTCAAACAGTCCTGATGCTCTTCTAGGTAATCATACATCCTGTCATGAACACAGCTACAGTTGGGATACCTTTGTTATCATGCTACTCTCATATTGATAGAGGACATTCAGTATCTTCCCAACAGTTTGCAAAGCACGCTCGAGGAAAACCGTCCTCCCGCTCCGAGACGTGTCCTTGAGTTGAAGAAACAAGACATTCCTCTGATGGGTAAAGTACCGGGTGACTCCACGTTTGCTTAATTACCCGCTCACCTTCGTGTAGCATTGGAAAAAGCCCGCGGTCATGTCGACCCTCAGAGAGATAATTGGCCTGTAAATATGGAGCGGCTCGCAGGGGGCTTCCTGCCTCATCAATACATCTGAATGTCAGGAGGAAATATATACGTTATGATTAAATTAAGAGTTTATATATGTCGTTCCCGGGTGTGCGATACATGCAGAGGTGTGACTTAGCCTGTAGCTTAGCATACAGACTGGATTCTTGGGGGAAACATGGATGTAAAATGGAACTTTTGCAAAGATGAATATGGTTTTAAGTGGCGTTCATTTGGAGCGTTATAGTGGCTGTTATTGGCGTGAAACTTGGTTAAATCATCAGCAGGAAAGGGTTACAACTGCTCATAAAATATCTTGTTCTTTAAGAAAAGTTGAAGGTATTTACATTGTATGATATCAATGTATAAATAAAGAGTGCAGGTTAAATTACATTACATGTCATTTGTTAGATGCTTTTATCCAAAGCGACTTACACACATTCAGTTCTGTGGACAATCCCCAGGAATTTGGGGTGTAACGACATGCTGACTGCAGTGGGACTCGAACTCGCTATCCCCTGATTTGAAGTCCAGCACACTATCCACTGAGCCACAGCCTCCCTTGATTAAATCGAGCAAGTTCGGTTAAATCTCTCTGCTGTTTAGCTCCGGTTATTTACTCCACTAACTCCTATGTAATCGTCTCCTTAAGTTGAAATGCTCCTCTGTGTTTACCAGCTTTTGTCCGTCTGCTGTTTCTCTACAGTCACTTTTTACAGATTTATGAAGTTAAATTGATCCTTCTGCAAATAGAAAAAAGGTTGATGAGAGCTGTAAGACTCAACCAAACAAGTAATGTGACGTAAAACCAAAACAACGAGCGGAAAGAAGCCAAAACAACTCGGGAAACTCCGAACGTGTATTTTGATAAAGAAGCATCATTGCCTTCGTTATCAAATTCAGAATCCCTGCCTTTAAAATGTGGGTACGTGCATTGCTAAGGCTGACGAAAGCTATTGGTTGTTTTGAATTACGTGATAATAAATCTTATCTAATCTTTAAACCCATTCACTCCCTCGTACTTTCCCCGTCTCCTGGATCCAGAAAAGATAAACGGAGGATCTTGAAGTTCGGACTATCTGTTTCGTCCCAGATGGCGCGGCGCTGAGATTCGCCCTAATCTAATTTCCATATCCATTAAACCAAATAAGTGAGCGGATTAAATTCTCATCTGCATCTAGGGTTTAGGGAAATGAAGACGGAGCTGTAACAGAGATGAGGTCTGATTGCTGCTAAATGTGATTAATATTCAGACTCGGTGAAAACGAAGTATCTACAAAGTGCTTTATTTACCATATTGGTGGAAAACAGGGTAAATCTATCTTAAGAAGATTGGGATGTTAATGAGAAATTAAGATTGTCTGGTTATAGTAATGACAGACAATTGAAGGTGATAGCATGGCCAACATTTCTTTTAATTACGGTATAAATGAGAGTAACACATGCGTCACTTCTGGGCGAAATTACGGCCCCGAGAAAAACCTTCGCTGTCATTTGAATGGCGGTAAATACAGATTGTAAAATTTTCGGTAATCACATCAAAAAATTATGTAAACAGTGCTTTTTTGAATCTGCAAGAAGCCCAATTATGATGATCAGTCATGGTTTGTACGGAGTGATAACATGATAACCATTGATTATTGCCCTACAGCTGATATGGTTGCTGATATGTTTACTAAGCCTGCAACAACGGTCAAAAGTGAGACATTTGTAAAAACATTAGTTTGGAATGTAAATAACCCCAGACGTTTTAAACACTGTGTTATTGTGCAAGTGTACAAGGTGTGAAATAGGTGTTATGTTGAGCATGTGTACAGTATAAGAGTACGTGGGGGTGTTGAGATATAACATATGAATCTGTTTATTTTGTAATACTAAAAGTCATTTCCTGTATTGTCGTGATAACTGGACGTGCGCAATAAACGCTTCACTTCCAGTTGAAGCAACGCCGACAGTGTGTGTGTATTTCTACCCTAAGACGGTAACGTCAACACAAACTATTAAAAAAATGTCACTGGACATCGATGATCTGCATAGATTTCTGGTTTAACTGAAACTGAGATTTCTGAGTTTCTTTTACTGTCCTCTGTAGAGGAAGTAAAGAAACCGTGACTCTGGATGTATTTGTTGTTTGAGGTGCAATATATGAGCTCAGACACTATTATGTTCCGCTTCGCTCTAATGCATTGTTTTCCCCCTGAAGTGGGGTTTTGCCAGGAAGTGACGTATTTGTCACTCTCTATGCCAGGAAGATTCTCGAAGTCTGCAAGTTTGAAACACAACTACTTTTTGATTTGCGTAAACATGTAAGCGTGTTTACATTTTTCAATGCAGTGCAATAGCTCTTACTGTAGAATCATCACAGCCGTATTGGACTCGGCGAGGTATGATTTGGATGAAATTGTTACCTGCCTCCGGTGAGTACACTGGGTCTTCACAAACCCTTTGGTATTTATTCAACACGTGTCCAAGCCAAGATATGCTTGCATAATAAGTGGCCTAGGAACTTGGTGAATTGCATAAACAACCACAGTTTGATGTATTAATGGAATCAGCACATGGACCATGATGCTCACGATAACAAATATATCTTCAAATATTGTTCGTCACGTCCCTATCAGCAGAAGTGGGTAAAACTAGGTATGATCCGACTGAATGCCGTGTATCCAGTGGCAGAGCTACAGAGAAAGGGCTGAATCTGTGACTTCTTCCTCCTCCTCCACCATGCCTGGGCATGTTAACACCTGAGAGTCTAGTTAGCCGGGAACAGTGTGTGCCGAGGCGGGAAAGAAGACTCCGAGGTGGCGGACCAACACCCTGCTCCCCCGAGGAATTAACAAACCACCAAACCACATAACAGCACACAGCAACACTTCTGAGAGAGCTCTTCGTGAGATCATTAAAACGCTGAGAGGCATTTTCCCTGAGGTTTCGGCACAATACAGCAACCTCCAACGGGTGGAAAAGAGTGTGTGTGTGTGTGTGTGTGTGTGTGTGTGTGTGTGTGTGTGTGTGTGTGTGGTGTGTGTGTGTGTGTGTGTGTGTGTGTGTGTGTGTGTGGTGTGTGTGTGTGTGTGTGTGTGTGTGTGTGTGTGGTGTGTGTGTGTGTGTGTGTGTGTGTGTGTGTGTGATCCAGCGGGAAGCTAATGAAGGCTGAGAGGACCTGTGGCGGCGCGCTAATTGAACCTCGGGGACATTCTCTCACTCTACATCAGCATTTCAGCCTCCAGAAGATACAGAAAGCATCACTAGAGGTGGTACAAGTACACACATCCTTTCCTCAAGTAGAAGTACAGATACTCGTGTTTAAAAATACTCTGGTAAAAGTAGAAGTACTGACTAAACTTCTTTACTCAAGTCAAAGTAAAGAGGCTTTGAAATGTACTTCAGTAAAAAGTACCCATAACTAGCAGCTGTTTTAAAGAGTACCTGACCTCCCTTTATATTAATAGAACAATAATGTCATTGTTAGCTAATGAATGTTTCCATGCTGAACAACGGCAACATGACAACGTTTTCATTGGTCCCTCTTCTTTAGAGAAGACCAGGAAATGATGGATACACGGATCGTGTTCAAATCAATAGGCACGCAATGACTCTAAATAATAATGATCACGCCACCAAACACACATTCAAACTAAAGGAACCAGCCTGTTTGGGAAATGTGAGAAGTAGAAAGTACAGGTATTTGGGTTCAACATGTAAGAAGTAGAAAGTACAGGTATTTGTGTTCAACATGTAAGAAGTAGAAAGTACAGGTATTTGTGTTCAACATGTAAGAAGTAGAAAGTACAGGTATTTGAGTTCAACATGTAAGAAGTAGAAAGTACAGGTATTTGTGTTCAACATGTAAGAAGTAGAAAGTACAGGTATTTGTGTTCAACATGTAAGAAGTAGAAAGTACAGGTATTTGTGTTCAACATGTGAGAAGTAGAAAGTACAGGTATTTGGGTTCAACATGTAAGAAGTAGAAAGTACAGGTATTTGTGTTCAACATGTAAGAAGTAGAAAGTACAGGTATTTGTGTTCAACATGTAAGAAGTAGAAAGTACAGGTATTTGAGTTCAACATGTAAGAAGTAGAAAGTACAGGTATTTGGGTTCAACATGTAAGAAGTAGAAAGTACAGGTATTTGTGTTCAAAATGTAAGAAGTAGAAAGTACAGGTATTTGTGTTCAAAATGTAAGAAGTAGAAAGTACAGGTATTTGTGTTCAAAATGTAAGAAGTAGAAAGTACAGGTATTTGTGTTCAACATGTAAGAAGTAGAAAGTACAGGTATTTGGGTTAGAAATGTAAGAAGTCAAAGTAAAAAGTCGTCAGAAAAATAAGTAGTGGAGTAAAGTACTAGTAATGTCCTTTTTAATTTAGCACATGTTAGCATGTTAACGTGGTAGGTTTGTAGGTAACATGATAATCATTAGACAAGGTAAACATCTGAATATTAGCTTAGATATTTTGAGCCCATTTGCATGGTGTTGTTAGCATTCAATACATTGCATTTTTATAGCTGCTCAAAGACGCTTATATAACTCAGAGCATCCAGGCCAGCTAGGGTTTAATACATATCCTTTAGCACATGTTAGCACACTAAAATGTTTCTTGGACAGTGAATATTACGTCTGTTAAACATAAGCATCATGTCATTTTCACTTATTGAGCTTCGTTACTCCCCCCCCTGAAACAGTGTGACTAAACGTGGATCCGATGGAGATAAAAGCGTCCTCAGTGCCATCTCTTCTTGGCACCGTTTGAGACAGAAACAGACAATCTGGGAGACGTCTACCATGTTTTTCTGTCCTCCAGATGGTCCTCGCTCTCCCTCTGCTGCCAAACCCCCAGAGGTGGGAAGCAGTGGAGTACACATACTCTGTTACTATACTTAAGTACATTTTTCTGGTATCAGTTCTTTACTCCACGACTTTTTACTTTGACTTCTTACCTTTGAACACAAATACCTGTACTTTCTACTTCTTATATTTTTAACCCAAATACCTGTACTTTCTACTTCTTACATTTTGAACACAAATACCTGTACTTTCTACTTCTTACATTTGAACACAAATACCTGTACTTTCTACTTCTTACATTTGAACACAAATACCTGTACTTTCTACTTCTTACATTTGAACACAAATACCTGTACTTTCTACTTCTTACCTTTGAACACAAATACCTGTACTTTCTACTTCTTACATTTTGAACACAAATACCTGTACTTTCTACTTCTTACATGTTGAACCCAAATACCTGTACTTTCTACTTCTTACATGTTGAACACAAATACCTGTACTTTCTACTTCTTACATGTTGAACCCAAATACCTGTACTTTCTACTTCTTACATGTTGAACTCAAATACCTGTACTTTCTACTTCTCACATGTTGAACACAAATACCTGTACTTTCTACTTCTCACATGTTGAACACAAATACCTGTACTTTCTACTTCTCACATTTCCCAAACAGGCTGGTTCCTTTAGTTTGAATGTGTGTTTGGTGGCGTGATCATTATTATTTAGAGTCATTGCGTGCCTATTGATTTGAACACGATCCGTGTATCCATCATTTCCTGGTCTTCTCTAAAGAAGAGGGATCAATGAAAACGTTGTCATGTTGCCGTTGTTCAGCATGGAAACATTCATTAGCTAACAATGACATTATTGTTCTATTAATATAAAGGGAGGTCAGGTACTCTTTAAAACAGCTGGTAGTTATGGGTACTTTTTACTGAAGTACATTTCAAAGCCCTCTTTACTTTGACTTGAGTAAAGAAGTTTAGTCAGTACTTCTACTTTCACCAGAGTATTTTTAAACACGAGTATCTGTACTTCCACTTGAGTAAAGGATGTGTGTACTTGTACCCTCTCTGGCTGTCAGTCAGTCGTTTTGGTCCGTGTTTACTGACGGATGGACGGAGGACACTTTAATATTCTGAGCTGCTTCATCCTGCAGAGCTCAGCTGCCTTTGAGGGGAAAGTATCTATAAAACATCTCAGGGAGCGCCTCTCCATTTGCCGGCCCTGAGGGAGAACAAAGGCTCGACACTAATGCAGCAAATAAACCGCCAGCCTTTCTATCGAGCAAGGTGCCAAGACGCGCAGGCTTTCAATGCCATGAGGGAATCCTCTTCAAAGCCTAATGCAAAATGAGTCATCCGCCGCCCATCTCACATTAAGACCCTCTTTAATTCGGCCCCCCTTTGGTTAATTATTGCCATTGTGTTGTTCCCATCTGAGCCGGTGTCAACAATCAGGACATTTGGCCCGATTCAGCGACCGACCCAAAGCCCTGCAGATTTAAAATGTAGGAAACAAAACGGTTTTAAAACCCCAAAACATTCAGCTATCAGTTAGCAGTGATAACCTCCTCCTCCCATCTGGAGCCAGATCATGTTTACAGGTTTCTATAGAGAAATAAATGAAAAAGATGAACAGTTCAAAAACAAAATGTCCTTCTTAATCAACCAGTCTTTTCAGCATGTTTTTAAGCGTCGCTCTTTAATTCGGCCCCCCTTTAGTTAATTATTGCCATTGTGTTGTTCCCATCTGAGCCGGTGTCAACAATCAGGACATTTGGCCCGTTTCAGCGATCGACCCAAAGCCCTTCAGCCCGGAAAAATGGTGGGAGGGAGGGAGGGAGGATGTTCAGCCATCTGTGACCCGACATCCAGCAGGTCCCTTCTGCCGGGTGTCACCCTCTTGTTGCTGTTTTGTTGTTGTTATTTATTTACAGGAGAATGAGATGAGCTTTGCCTCGGGGGCCAGGATCAGTGAAGGAGGGGTTTCAGAGGTGGTACAAGTACACACATCCTTTACTCAAGTACAAGTACACACATCCTTTACTCAAGTAGAAGTACACACATCCTTTCCTCAAGTAGAAGTACAGATACTCGTGTTTAAAAATACTCTGGTGAAAGTAGAAGTACTGACTAAACTTCTTTACTCAAGTCAAAGTAAAGAGGGCTTTGAAATGTACTTCAGTAAAAAGTACCCATAACTAGCAGCTGTTTTAAAGAGTACCTGACCTCCCTTTATATTAATAGAACAATAATGTCATTGTTAGCTAATGAATGTTTCCATGCTGAACAACGGCAACATGACAACGTTTTCATTGGTCCCTCTTCTTTAGAGAAGACCAGGAAATGATGGATACACGGATCGTGTTCAAATCAATAGGCACGCAATGACTCTAAATAATAATGATCACGCCACCAAACACACATTCAAACTAAAGGAACCAGCCTGTTTGGGAAATGTAAGAAGTAGAAAGTACAGGTATTTGAGTTCAACATGTAAGAAGTAGAAAGTACAGGTATTTGGGTTCAACATGTAAGAAGTAGAAAGTACAGGTATTTGTGTTCAACATGTAAGAAGTAGAAAGTACAGGTATTTGTGTTCAACATGTAAGAAGTAGAAAGTACAGGTATTTGTGTTCAACATGTAAGAAGTAGAAAGTACAGGTATTTGTGTTCAACATGTAAGAAGTAGAAAGTACAGGTATTTGTGTTCAACATGTAAGAAGTAGAAAGTACAGGTATTTGGGTTCAACATGTAAGAAGTAGAAAGTACAGGTATTTGTGTTCAACATGTAAGAAGTAAAAAGTACAGGTATTTGGGTTCAACATGTAAGAAGTAGAAAGTACAGGTATTTGTGTTCAACATGTAAGAAGTAGAAAGTACAGGTATTTGTGTTCAGAATGTAAGAAGTCAAAGTAAAAAGTCGTCAGAAAAATAAGTAGTGGAGTAAAGTACTGAAACCAGAAACATGTACTTAAGTGATGGATACACGGATCGTGCATCCACGGGAACGCTCCTCCATACCTGAAGGAACTTCTCACATCACAAACCTCCACACGCAACCTCCGCTCCACAACCAACCATCGGCTTCGCCCCCCGAGGACCAAACTCTGCACAATGGGGGATCGGGCTTTCTGTGCAGCTGCTCCTCACCTGTGGAATTCCCTCCCAGACCACCTGAGGACTCCACAGACCACCTGAGGACTATACAGACCACCTGAGGACTCCACAGACCACCTGAGGACTATACAGACCACCTGAGGACTCTACAGACCACCTGAGGACTCCACAGACCACCTGAGGACTCCACTGACCACCTGAGGACTCCACTGTCCACCTGAGGACTATACAGACCATCTGAGGACTCTACAGACCACCTGAGGACTCCACTGACCACCTGAGGACTATACAGACCACCTGAGGACTCCACTGTCCACCTGAGGACTATACAGACCATCTGAGGACTCCACTGACCACCTGAGGACTCCACTGACCACCTGAGGACTCCACTGACCACCTGAGGACTCTACAGACCATCTGAGGACTATACAGACCACCTGAGGACTCTACAGACCATCTGAGGACTATACAGACCACCTGAGGACTCCACAGACCATCTGAGGACTCCACAGACCACCACCTGAGGACTCCACAGACCACCTAAGGACTCCAAAGACCACCTGAGGACTCCACTGTCCACCTGAGGACTATACAGACCATCTGAGGACTCCACTGACCACCTGAGGACTCCACTGACCACCTGAGGACTCCACTGACCACCTGAGGACTCTACAGACCATCTGAGGACTATACAGACCACCTGAGGACTCCACAGACCACCTGAGGACTCCACAGACCACCTGAGGACTCCACAGACCACCTGAGGACTCTACAGACCACCTGAGGACTCCACAGACCACCTGAGGACTCCACAGACCACCTGAGGACTCCACTGACCACCTGAGGACTCCACAGACCACCTGAGGACTCCACAGACCACCTGAGGACTCTACAGACCACCTGAGGACTCTACAGACCATCTGAGGACTCCACAGACCATCTGAGGACTCCACAGACCACCTCCTGAGGACTCCACAGACCACCTTGTTGTTTTGTTGTCTCCTGCCTTCCACCAACATTCAAGATGCAAGGCTTGTATTGTCACGTGTACACACTGTAGCTACAGTGTAGATATGTCAATGGAAATCTGTGCAACACAATAAAAACTGATGAAATAGTGCAAGTAAATAAAATAGTTTTTTAAAGTTGCAAACACATGAATGTTATGGATGTTCTTTCAAAAGCTCAGGTGTTTAATAGTCTTATGGTCTGTGGAATGAAACTGTCCTTGTTGTTTTGTTGTGTTGTTGTCTCCTCCCCGGCTCCTCAGGTCTGTTCCCTGGCAGCGGGAGCATGGGGAGGTTGGAGGTCCCTGAACGCAGCACTAAAGGTCCCTGAACGCAGCACTCTCCTCCCACTGATCCTCCTCCATCTGTGGCCTCGCTCTCAGGGAGATTAGGTTTCTTCTCAGTCTGAGCACTGAGCACTCACACCTTCCTCTCAATCTGTGAGGCAAGGACAGTTTATACAGCACCTTTCAACACAAGGCAATTCAAAGTGCGTCACAACCATGAAAGACAAAAACAGTCGTTAAAAAGCAAAGGTAATACAATAAACATTAAAAGAAAAAATACATGAATAAAAGTTACAGTGCAGTTTAAAGTGGACCTATCATGCTATATTTGAATAATATAGTGTAGGACCATACCTATATAAGGCATATTTATACTTTTTTTTTTTCAAAAAACCAAACAGATCATGCATTTTAGCCATGCCTCATTTCGCTCAATTTGACAATTTATAGCTCTGTTTTTGTAAGGGTTGATTCAGTGAGAACAGCACCACCTACTGGCCTGGCATATGTACTACAGCGTCTCCAGCGCTTTCGAACGGCAATGGCCGTGGCTGTCTCCTCCTGATTGGTGGAGTTGGCCCAATAGCCGTAGCGCCACCGTCCTGACGTCAGGACAGTGTTCAAATCTGGATCAGTTTGTATCAGATCCGTTGCAGCCCCTTTTTTGAGATTTGGGTATGGAGGAAAATAGAGAGGGTTGTGTTTTTCTGACACTTGGTGAGTTCCCTGGAACACCGGGGACACATATTCATGTAGAAAAGACGTACAAAAGTGCATTTTGCATGATAGGTCCCCTTTAAGATATGAATAGTTCAATCAAAAGTCTTCAGCCTGGATTTAAAAGTAGTCAGAGTTGCAGCGGACCGGTTTGTTCCAGATCTTTGGAGCTTAAGAACTGAACTCTTCTGAAGAAACAGATACAAAGCACAATAACACTACTGGAGGATATGTTTTATTGCGCTTGTTGCACTTTTGGAGGGACATTTAAAACCCTTTCAAGTTGTCAGTTTTTTTTACCTCAAATTAACAGTTTATCGCATAGAAAAATATTCTCTTGCACTATTTTACCTGTTTTAATTTTTTGCATGTCCTATATATATATAGAGAGAGAGGAGATTGCATTATTCCACTCAGAAGAAGTTCTTTCAGTCAGTCTTCATGTTCTGTTGGAGCTGCTCAGATCTCCAATCAGAGACCAGACTGCATTCGTGAGGAATCAGCTCTGAAACGCTGACACAATCTTCTGCTCCTTACAACCATAGACTATATATATAAAGCTTACAACCCACTGCCTGTGTTTTAACGTGTTCTTTTGTTTTGATTTATTTGTTTTGTTTTATTGTTCTGTCTTTTAATTATTATTATTTTAAGTATTCCAGTATTGTGTGTTGCATGTTTTAATTTGATTGTATTTACTTGTTTCAAATGAAATGTGTTTTCGGTTGACTTGTAAAATCTGTCCAGGGACTACAGACGAAGAATAGCCTCTTAACAATTTTTTTTACCTCAAATCAACTTTATTGTCAATCTTTCAGTTTGTGTGTACAGACAGAGAGATCGAAATACCGTTTTCCCACAATCCCGAATATGTGTACAAATATGTATATCCTATATATACGCAATCAACAGACACAGTTATACACACATTAAGACGTGAATAAAAGCACAACAATCAATATAAATAACAGTCACTTCAATATCTGTGGTCTCAGTAGTGCAGAAGTCAGATATTCGCCTCCCTGCAGCTCCCTGTTGTCGTCCAGCAGCAGAAAATACAGATGCATCCCGCCCCCCCAATTCACCTCAGATACCGTCCTGCAGCCACAAACAATCTGTAACTGCTTAAAAAGCCTAAAATAAATGCAGCTTTTAGTGAAGAAATCTTGTAAGAAATCAATGTTTTATTCAGAATCCATTTGTTACAGTAAAGAGCCACAGATAGCTTAGTATTAATTAAAGCAAGCATGTGTTGTGTGTTTCTTCTTTAAGGTGGACTTAAAATACTTAAAATACTTCATCCAGGTACATTTAAAAAGGACTATATATCTGAGCTTAAGTTTGACCCTCAGAGGCATCAGTAGTGCAGAAGTCAGATATTCGCTTCCTGTTGTCGTCCAGCAGCAGAAAATAGAGATGCATCCAAACCCCCCCCCCCCCCCCAAATTCACCTCCTCATCCTCCTCATCCTCCTCATCCTCCTCATCCTCCTCATCCTCCTGCAGACACAAATAACACCATCTCTCCTGCCTCCTTTCATCCCTTCCCTGTTTCTTTCATTACGACAGAGTGTGTGAGGGGGGGGGGGGGGGTTAAAAGAGATGGGGATGAAGGACTGAAAGAGGGGGGGGGGGGGGGGTTTCATGGGCTGTAGTGAAAGAAAATGGACCTCTGTGAGCTAGCAGCAGCAACAGATTTTTTTCCTTTTTAATCCTCGCCCCGAGCCGTAGTGTGCGCTGAAGCAAGCTTTTACATGGCAACAATTAAGAGGAGCAGCACCTGGTGCCCCCTTCAGAGGCAGCTGACTACACCCCCCCCCCCCCCTCCCTCCTTAAAACCCCCACCAGGTGGTTCCACTTCAATCACATTAGCTAGTCACTGTAGGGTTTTTCTTCAAAAGTGTATTTAATCATATCATTTTTATATATTGCTTATTTAAGGCTACTGTGTGAATTCCAGCAAATACAGGCAATAAGACGTCTACAAAAATATATATAAAATATAAATAATGTATGAAAAAAATATGTGATTACAGATAAATATTTATAAAAATACAATAAACAATTTCATATATTTCTTTATTTTCTTTATTTTATTCGTCACTGCAGGGTTAATAAAGACCCTTCCCTTCTCTGCCTCTTTTCCGAATCTGAAGACTTTTTAAAACTCGTTAAAATGAAGACTCCCGTCGCTGGATAATTAAAGCAGCTCCTTGGGATCTAATGTTTCAGGGAGGGGAGGGGGGGGGGGGATTCAGGGAGAAAGGAGAGGGTTTAGGGGAGGGGGCGGGGGGGGGGGGGGGTTAGCTCTCTGCTTAGTAGTCCATTTGTACAAAGAGCAGAGGATCATAATAGACCTTTTCATGCATAGACAAAACAGATGGAGACCAATTGAAATGAGACGTTCAGGGAGACTGTACATATCTGCCTGGAGACTGTGGAGGGATGCAAACAAACAAGTGGCAGCAGAAGAGACAAAAGCCTTATCACCCCCCCAACCCCCTCCAAAAAAAAGACAGCAAAACCTGTAAATAAAGCAGATTTTCGGATCAATAGTCATTTGTTAAGAAAAGCAGATGACATTTAACGAAGCTTTCAGAGAACGCACCGCCTGTTGCTCGGCTGTTATTTCTTATTCCTTATTTCATCCTTTTGACCTTCAGGAAGATGCCTTTGGTTTGTTTACATAGATTTTTGAGGTTTTAAAATGTGACTTTATTTGAAAACAACAGAATGATTGTTTGTTTACGGAGACATTTGTGGTGAGGCGTCAAAATAAACGTGTTTGGTGAGATTGTTACCCTTTAAGGTTGTTACAACATTTTTTAAAGGTCACCTATCATGCTATTTGTAGGCAATAGCATAGGTCTCAGATATATACAAATATATACAAAACATGTCTATGAAGTGTTTTGCTCAAAATACCAAACAGATCACCCATTCTAGCCATGCCTCATATCCCTCTATTTCACTTCCTGTTTCTAAAGTGCTGATTCGGGGTAGAAAGCTTTACAAAAAATAAAAACTAGGGGTCTGAGCTCATGCGGGACCCGGCAGCTACTGTCTAAACTAAATGCTGCCGTGATGAAACGCCATATCATGGATTATCAAGGATCATCTCTGAAACAGTATGGAGCTCAAAGGCTTTCTCTCTTGCCGGTTACACCACAAGGTGAGTTCCTTTTTATTTCCTGCTTCTTCACACACATGCTCTCCAGTACAGGTTAGCTCTGAGTGTTAGCGATGCTAATGTAAACACCGACCATATTACGTCCAAAACAGTCGGGCATTGTTTCTGATAGCAACGTTTCTGATAGGGCCGTGGGTCCACATTTCAGATATTACGTCAAATCGGACGCTAATCTGGATCAGCTCCGTTGTTCCCCCGTTTTTAGAGATTTGGGTACGGAGGAAAAGAGAGAGGGTTTTATTTCCTGACGCTGCGTGAGTTCCCTGACACACCGGGGACACATCTTTATGTCGAAAAAGACATCAAAAAGTACATTTTGCATGATAGGTCCCCTTTAAATGAAATACTGAAAGTCTGATATGTCTTTTCTATATTTTTTAGGAAATATTCAATAACATATACAATGGTTTCCAATGTTTACTGCCGTTTAAGTGTTTTAATCATCTTATTCCACACTGTAATCACATAAATTCAGTTTTAGCTGAGTAAATATTCAACAACTCAAACTATGGTCATGTTCTTGATGTCTTTTGCAAAATTGTACACAAATTTACAGACGATTTGGGTGTTTTTAGAAGCGTTTGGATCCCCAATCAAGTGTCAAACAATCTGTACCTGCGTGAAATTAGCAAAAACATAAAATAAATGCAGTTTTAAATCTATTGGTGTTTAAATACAATGCAAATATTGTACAAATAAATGTTTATTGTGTGAGTTTTTTGTCCGTTTGATAGCTGGAAGAGGAGGAGAATAACCAGAAAGGCAACCAGGCAACCATGCTCGGGGGGTCTTCTTCGCTGCTTTTGGTGTATTTTGTGGTGGCAGCAGCGCTACTTACAGGCCCGGCATATGTACTACAGCGTCTCCAGCGGGTCGAGCGGTCTCGTGTGGACGGACACGTTTCTTGAGCCGATACCGTGTGGACGGAAAACTTTTTTGATATCGAATTCGGTTCGTTCTCAGTTTCGTCTCCTTGTAAACGGAGCCTGAGCCTCTGAACTGTAAAGAGGCGTAATGGAAGATCCATCAATGATTCATCAGTGGAGCTGAGAGGAGACACAGCGAGGAGACGAGGGGGTTTACTCCATAACACAACGGGTCAATACAGGAAGCCATCAAAATACTAAAGTAGTTTTATTTTTGTTCGTACAATTTGATATTTGTGTCTCTACTGGGACTTGTCTCCATGCTTTAAAGGTCACCTCTTAAGCATAATCCACTTGTTCATGTCTCTTCTACATCAACATGTGTCCCCTCTTCTTCATGTCTCTTCTACATCAACATGTGTCCCCTCTTCTCCATGTCTCTTCTACATCAACATGTGTCCCCTCTTCTTCATGTCTCTTCTTCATCAACATGTGTCCCCTCTTCTTCATGTATCTTCTACATCAACATGTGTCCCCTCTTCTTCATGTCTCTTCTACATCAGCATGTGTCCCCTCTTCTTCATGTCTCTTCTACATCAACATGTGTTCCCTCTTCTTCATGTCTCTTCTACATCAACATGTGTCCCCTCTTCTTCATGTCTCTTCTACATCAACATGTGTCCCCTCTTCTTCATGTCTCTTCTTCATCAACATGTGTCCCCTCTGTGGAAAGAGACTCTGAAAGTTTCAGGAACAAAGATTCTCTCTCTTTTTGTCCTGATCCATTTTTATAAAAACCTGTCTGAAAATGAGCTGATCAGATTTTGGACACTTTATGATGTCATAACGATGTTTTGTCTTGTGTAACCATTAGCCAATCAGCAACCAAGGTAACCAATCAGAGACATGCTCTGTATATATCTGAGACCTGTGATATATTGATGAAGAACAGAATAATAGGGGACCTTTAATATTCAAAAAGCTCTTTATTGTTCTCATACTGTCTGTGCTGCAGCACCTCTTTTCACCCTCTGTCTGAAACCAGAGCCCAGTCTGCTCTGATTGGTCAGCTGGCCGGCTCTGTTGTGATTGGTCAACCGCTTAGAGATGTCCCGCCCCCTTAGCCTATCACATACAATGTGTTGGAGCGCTATCCAATAGGAGCGTGAGTGTTACATCGTGATGTTATTATGTTATGGAAGTGAACAAAGGAGTCCAACGTTCACCTCCTTCTCTGAAACATGCTTTTGAAGAAACGTGCAAACGAGTAAATAACAATAAAAATTCAGATACATTTGTTGTTATAAAACCCACACTTAATTAATCTCACTTGCTTTAAAGTACAGTATCGACTTGTTAGAAAGTGTAAATTGTGCAAATGTGTTTTATGGAAATAAGAATACCTTTCTTTACAGTGTTCACTTTCTTCTCTGCTGATCTCTGTAAAGAGAAAATATGCAGAAGTGGAGAAAAAGGATTTAAAAAAGAAATATTTATGGAGTTTTAAAACCCAGACTCACCCTCTCGTCTTCAGAGTCAAATTAAGACGCGGCGCTTCGTTAAAATGGACTTTTCCTCTCATTTGGCAGCCGAGCACAAAGAGAAGTCCAGGTTGTTTTGCTAATCTGCTCCTACCTGCCTGGAGACTCTTTTGGGGGGTGGGAGGTGAGAGGGTTGGGGGGGGGGGTCTCCTCATTGTTTGGGGAGCTGGATTAGAGACTCGGCATTATTGTTGTGGAACTTCCCAAGCGCCAACATTTCCACGGGGATCCTCGACACATGCTAACGCGCAAGCTAGCAGGCCGGAGGAGCCAGGGAACACTGCAAGAAATGTGGCTCTGCGGAAATACATAGTTTATTTCACAATACATTCAACAACAACAACAACAACAACAACCAGCCAATATGTTCAGTATTAACCAGAGATACACATGCATTGTGAAGTAAATAGCTTTTTGGCTGAAATGCATTCAAATCATGAATTACTTTAATTATTCCACATCGTGTTTTTAATACTTAATTTAGCAGAAAATATGTTGGTATTGGTTTAGATGTTCTGGTATTTGGGGGATCTTGAGTCCTGTCTGTTTTAGAGATGTGTATAATCTTGTTCTTTGTTCATACACATTGAGTTTTGGGGCTTCACCAAAGAGCCAACATTTTAGGAAATGAGAAAAAACATCTCGAACCCTAACCCTTCTTTTGTGTCGATTCCAACTAATATACTCAAAAGAACATTTCAATTTTCTCTTCTCGAAACTCTTCGTCTCAGGTAAATCCATCACTGTTATTTCAACCAAAGACACTTTCAAAATAAAGTCTCCTTTCCAACGCTTTTACAATCGTCCCTTAAAAAACTGTCGTTACTTTTCCAAAAAACGCCCAATTATGATTCTTTTTCCCCACTTCTTCACTTCAACAATATCGTCACTCTCGAAAAAATGTACCCCCAAGATAGTTCTTCAATATTGACATTTTCCAATGAATGCAAAACACACACACACACACACACACACACACACACACACACACACACACACACACACACACACACACACACACACACACACACACACACACACACACACACACACACGCGCACACACACACACACACACACACACACACACACACACACACACACACACACACACACACACACACACACACACACACACACACCTTCCCTAGCAGCTCTGTGTCTGCAGACTTTTCTTTCAGCTTGTTCTCTGCCTGATATTTCTTGCAGTGTGTGAGTGGTGTCCAGACTCTGAGCAGCTGGTCAGTTAGCGTCAGGCCGCCTCACTGATAATGGGATTAGTTTAAGCCAGGCAGCAGGGAAAGCAGAGAGGGGGGGGGGGGGGGGGAGAGGGAGGAGAGGGAGGGAGGTACAATCTCCACCACACACACAACGCTAAACCCCCCAAAAAAACATAAACCCTAAAACCCATAACTGCACTCTGCAGGGTCCAGATACTGCAGGTATGTGTGTCTTCATATCGGATTCATCAACTCATCTGCCAAAATCCAAAGGAGCAATTCATGGCAGTGTCTTCAAAAGAAAGAAAGAAATAAGAAATACACAGGGATTTTAGCCTTTGGAGACCATTTACATGCACTAAAACATATAACACTCTACTGGGAAGGGAAAACCCCAAAAAGCAGAAAAGGGCCCATTTAATACTCTAAAGCAGGGGTGTCAAGCTCAAATACACAGTGGGCCAACATTTTAAAATGGGTACTAGTCGAGGGCCGGACTGGTTCAATGTTTATTGCAGAACTTATTGAACTGAACTTATTGCACATATTAAACCTGGAACTAACAAAGCTTAAATGATTGCCTATAAAAACAACATTAAACATTAAATAATCAGTTGCATTCATTTCTTATGGCTCTATCTGCAGAGTCATTTCTTATGATTACATTTCTCCACAGGCCAACAACAGCTTCAAAAAAACTATTTCCCTCAAAGAGAAAACCAAACATGTCCTGTTGTCGTGAGAGAAAAAGTGCAGAAGGAAACATCCATGTGAACTCAGTTTGCTGCTCTGTGATGCTAGCTCAGATACTTGGCATCTCATCTTGGGTGCAAGTTCATCAATGTTTGGGGTCAGGCTCTGAGCTGAGGAGACCCTCAGGATGGAGTGAAGGTGAGCGTGCAATATACCGGCGGGCCAGATCTAATAGTAATTAGAAATTATCCTGTGGGCCGAAATTAAATCCACCAAGGGCCTGATTTGGCCCCCGGGCCTTGAGTTTGACATGTGTGATCTAAATTGTCTAAAAAAGACATGAAATGCACCAAAATAACTTAGAATCATTAAACTAGCGCTAGTTTCTTTGCTTCATGTCTTTAGATATCTCTTTTGCTGTATTTCTGTACCATTGATTTTCTAAAAAAGGCTTCATATGCACCAAAATATATTATATTAGCGCTGCTGTCTTTTATACAGCTTTCATATCTCTTGTTCTGTCATTTCTTTATTCTAAAATGTCTAAAAAAGGCATTTGATGCACTAAAAGATATTATATTAGCGCTGCTTTCCTTTGATGAATCTCTTTCTCTGTCATTTCTTGACTCTAAATTGTCTAAAAAAAAGACATGAAATGCACCAGAAACACCTTCAAACACCACATGATCTCTCTCCCCTGATTCCAACAGGATTTATATTGTCGGATACTTCTTGCAGTGCACGCTCCCCGCCCCCCCCCCCCCCACTCACCTGCAGAAGCTGTTCGCCCCCCCCGCTGGGCAGTAGCTCTATTATCACAGCCTCCTCTCAGCAGGTCTGATGGCTGCAGTCTCTAATAGTGGCATCAATACGAGCAGCAATCTGTGAGAGGAGAACGCTCTAAAGTCACATTTAGCTTCCTCTAACCCACCGGCAGCAGCAGAAGCACTTCCACCTGATTCCACCCCAATAGGGCCTTTTTAATACTCTAAATTGTCTAAAAAAGACATGAAAGGCACCAAAGGAACCTAGAATCATTCATCTAGCGCCAGTTCCTTTGCTTCTTATCTTTCTATAACTCTTTTGCTGTCATTTCTCTACCATACATTTAAAAAAAGGCTTAATGCACCAACAGATATTATATTAGCGCTCCTCTGCAGGTCTGATGGCTGCAGTCTCTAATGGCGCATTTCCACTACAGCGCGGAGCACGGTTTAAGCGTGCCAAACCCGGCCCGTTTTTGGTTGCGTTTCCACTAGGGGTAGTTCCGGCTAACGGGTACTTTTTCACAGTTTTCTGGCTCTCCAAAATCCAGGTTCTTTCCGGGCCAACAACCGGGCTGAGTATGCTAAACTAGAGAGAGAATCGCTGGCAACTACAACACAATGAACATATTTGACCGTGATTTAATTGTAATACACGTTTCAAAATGATGCCGAAGTAACAACATACTGATACCGGTTAGTAAAAACCATGAATTAATGCTTTGACAAGTCTGCAGACAGACGGCAGGCGAAACACCTTTTAAAATGCGTGTTTTCTAAATGGAGATCGGCTAAGCTCACGCAGTATATGCTCCGACCGTCCACACTCACAACAACGGCCTATACAGACATAAATAAACCAGCGACTGTATTCGCCATGACACAGACAGTCTGTGGTTTGTACTTGTTTAACTTTTGTCTAGTTTCTGAACAGATATGAGGAGCTGTGAGCTCTGAGTG
>NW_022987552.1:1270469-1275469 GCF_902827165.1 Trematomus bernacchii
TTAGTTTGGTTAAATGCCTTTTTTCTATTTTTATTTGTGTAAGTCTTTTTATGTGCAGTTGCAGTGCTTTGAAGAGAACAGCAGGTGGCAGCAAGAGACCAGACATATAAAATACTCCTGCAGGAAGTCTTATCCTGAGCATGCGCAGTATCACCCTCACTGTGATCCAGATGTTTCTGTGAATATTATACTCGTGATAGAAGTTTAGAGGTGAGTCACCTTCACTGCTTCCAGAGGTGGGAGAAGAACTCACATCTTGCACTTGAGTAAAAGTCACATTTTCTTTTGGGGGTGCTGTGGGGTAGCTTGACGTTTCATAGAGGGTGTATTAGAAGTATTCGTTGTTCTCGCGCCCAGGAGAGGAGCTTAGAATGGAGAGACTAATGGAGTCTCCGAAAAGGTTCAAATTGGTTGAGTTTAATTAAATGGCACGATGATACAACAAGCAGAGGTTAAAGGAGAGACAGAGCAGCTGTTGCCTCGCCGGGGTGAAGGGGTGAAGTCCCGTCGTGAAGAAGAAGAAGTGCTGTCCAGAGCTCCCTCACCTCTCTCTGGTGCGTTCACACCGGAGTACTTTGGTGTACTTTTCCCACAATAGTTAATCAGAACTACGATATATTTGCGTTCACACCAAAAAGCCCCAGGAACTAAAGTAGCTCAAATTAGTTCGTCTGACCCGCTTTTCAGTCCCTGCCACAGAGCAGGGTCTTTCGTGGGAGAAAGTAGTTCGTACGTCTGATTGGCTGTGCGGAATGCAAACCACGCCCGTTTGACTCTGAATTTTTTGTTGTACGCGGCCATTGTATTTGCTCGCTTCGGACAGCACACCCGAAGAGATTCCTTTTGTGAAAGCAGTTATTATAGCAACACTAAATAAATCAATTGGAGCGGTGGAGTGATGAGGATGTGTCTGCGCTTCTGGCGATTGACTCGGAGGACGCGAAGCGCCGCATTCAGAAGCTTCTACTGAATGCGGTTTCAGTGGATCAGCAAAGTTAGCAGACCTGGCAAAGTCATGTCGGGACGACTACGAAGGTAAAATAAAATACATGCACTGCACTGTTTTAATCTGCACAATACTGGTCTTAGATGTACTTTTATTTGCTCAGTAGATCGAGCTAGCCATGCTAGAACTTGCTAACGTTAGGTCCAAGCTGGCTAACAACATCTAGCTAGCTAGCTATTCTCAGCCGTGCCCGCTATGAACACGTTTTGACTTGTGAATAAGTGTGCAATGTTCTGTAATTTGCTTCACTAACTCAAGGCACTAATCGTGTGTTTCAGGCGAGGTGTTTCTCTCAGGATTAGAAACTAGTTTTCCCCTCCGGGATAAAACGATAATATAACGTTAGCAATTAGCATGCTAGCTGGACATAATGCTACCTCTGTGGCTACACTGAATGCATAGAGGTAAACAATAGATTGTAGTTGCTATAATTTCAAGTAATTAGCAACATTCATTCTACATGTTAATGGTAAAAGCTTAAACAGTTGATTACCTGCATGCCACAAAGACTGATGTTCTAATATTTTTGCACATTTAAGTAGAAATGTAATTGAAATTCTATTTACTGCCTAAACATTGTTCCTTGTCATAGTATTATCCTAAATAGTTTGACCTTGTTTCCTCAGAAGGCTTCTCAGACTACATGGAGGATCCCTCAGAGAAACACAGTTTCCACGTTCAGTTCCCCCCGCTGAGAGTAGGCAGCTCCACACCCTGTGCCCGGTCAGCGGACACCATCAGGACTACTATCTGATCACAGAGGATCCCATCCTGACCGCTGCTGCCATACTGCAGCAAACAGGAGGGAACGGAGGTGAAAACACACTTTATACATTTAGATATGTGGAGCACAAAGAAAAGTGTTGAGTTTAACTATAAAAATATTAGGTTCAACTAACCTAATACCGTTATATAAACTTTGCTGTGTTTTCAGCGTAGCTTTGTAAAGGTAACATTTAGCAGCTAAACTGTGGATAACAAGTAAACCACATTGGTTTGTTATTCAATATGGCCGCCAAAAGCTTTTTGAATCATGACATGTCACTTGTTAGACGCTTTTATCCAAAGATTACCTACTCAATACTGTGGGCAATCCCCACAGGAGCACTTTGGGGTGAAGTGTCTCGGGGACACAACGACATGCTGACTGCAGTGGGGTTTGAACCTGTGCTCCCCTGATCCGAACACCAATGCACTTAGCCACTGCGCCACACGCCTCCCTATCATGTCCTGAGAGCCCTCCATCCCCCAATTGCTAGTGCCTTCACCATTTAAAATGTTAATAGTCAAATCAAAGGTGTTCCTCCTGTTGTGTGCCTGCAGACACAGACTCAGAGGTGGAGATCGCCCACAGTGATGACTCTGACGTGGGGGGCTCTCTGTTATGGGCTGCTCCCCTTCCGGTATTTGGACAATGTTGTGTCATTGTTGCGATTAAACTGATCTTGTATCTTGCATATTTCACCTTAGGAAAGTGGGCACGCGATGACAGCTTCCTTGACACCATCATGGCGATGGACCGCCGTGCCATGGTCAGCAAGGAGAATGAGGACCTGCGTGCCAAGGAGATGCACGACGAACGGCTGCTGCATTCACACAAGGCCCAGGAATCGAGGTGGAGCAACAAAATACCTTTCAGGCTGGGCTTCTGGCAGTGCTAAGCGAGCTGATTAAATCCAACAGGCCTTCAATACAAAAATTAAGAAAAACTTGTCGTTGATAAACTGTACAATGACTTGTTGGGAGGCGTGTGGTGCAGTGGTCTGGTGCAGTGGTCTGGTGCGTTGGTGTTCGGATCAGGGGAGCACAGGTTCAAACCCCACTGCAGTCAGGATGTCGATGTGTCCCTGGGCAAGACACTTCACCCCAAATTGCCTACACCTGGGACAGTTAATTTTGTATTATTGTGATTATATATATATGCCACTGTTATTAATACTGACACCTAACTTTGCACTAAGGTGTGTCTGCTGCTGAGCCAACCTATTGTTATTATATATATATATATATTGCCACTGTTATTATATTGTTTTGATACTACTGACACGTATTGATCTGCTGCTGATAAATAAAAGAGAACCTACATGCACAGCACTAGCATCATGACTGTCTTTGTTTAAACCAGCAGCAGTGCAGCGGTACACAGACTAACCTGTGTGTGTGTAATGTAGTTCTTCAGGTGTGTATGCTTAACATGTATGTATACAAAAGTTTTTTAAAGAGCTTTCAACCTCATCCCATTGTCTTTAACACACATTTAACATAATAATATACTCATTAATATACAAATATACAGTATGAGTACTGTTTTGATACTGACATGTAATCTTTGCACTAAGGTGTGTCTGCACTATTGTAATTGTGTCTGTTGACTGGTAAATAAAAGAGAGAACCAAATGCACTGTACAAAAGATCCGCTTTATTGTCAATTTACAATTTCCATGCTGTTCAGATGCCTCTCCCCAACGTTGCTTCCAGGCGAATACAGAGGAGTTGAAAAGAGCCCTTGGACATTCGGAAATCTTTGATCCACTGCACATGTTGGCACCACCTCCCACCAGGCCGACGTTCTATTGTTCACCCAGAGTTCCGTAGTATTCGCATATCTGGAACACATACAAAGACACAAATTAGCCCTACATAACTCCATAAATCCTACATTAGATAGTATTAATGTGATTTAATGAACGTACCATTGCTGTTCTTTGGGCGTGATAACGGTCATCATGCTCAGCTGTCCTACAGCTAAACATGTCCATAGCGTGTGCTTTCGTCGTCCAATTCTTTTGTTAAGGCTTCTTAACCGCCTTCGCCTCCGACTCAGCATTTCTATTGCATTTGAATGGTCGATCTGTATTTGTATTTGTGGCTGAGTTATTGGCTTAAATAACTCAGTTACGAAGCTGTATAACACGAGCACCAAAACGTCAACTCCATACCGTGCCTGAGGTCGGAAGGTAAACAGAAGCATACAGCGGAAGCGGAAGTTTTTTTTCTTCTTCTTCTCTCGGTTTTTTGGCGAATTGCAACTTTAAGGTGCATACCGCCACCTACTGTACTCGCCGTGAAGTTGTTTGCGGCCTGCCAGTAAACCCAAAGCAGAAGAAGAAGAAGTGACGTCAGCGGCTCATTTGCCTAATCCACCCCCAGGAACTCATTTTGGTGTGAACGCGATCTGCTTTAGTTCATCAGAACTAAAGAGCTCTCATGAACTAAAGTTCTCATGAACTACTGTGGGAAAAGTACTTGGTGTGAACGCCCTCTCAGTGGTGACCCCTCCTCATCAATGGTGGGCGGTGACGTAGGGAGGGAACTTCCCTCCTCTTTCTCATTGTCTTAGTTTCTCTGATTAGGTCATCTCTCTGAGAGTGAATCTTAAATGTATGTGTGATCAACAGACGCTTTTTTAGGGGGTGAGGTTTTGCATACTGTGACAGAGGGGGTATCAGCTGCTACGACAAAGCTTACTGTGCGTTTAACCTAAATTACGTCATTGAATATTGATTTTAATTTCTAACAGGTGCTCAAACATTTAGGGTTTCCCATTAAGGTACCGGTCGCTACAGTGTAATGTTCTACTGCAACACTCCCCACACGCACAAGCACATACACAATATATCAGTTTCAATGAAGGCTCGATAATCAGCTCACGGCATAGGTGTAGGCAGGGGTAAAGTGCATGCTCCCATGTTGAAGTTCAAAGCATCAATCTGGTGCACTTTGAGAGCAAAATTAAGAGATCTATGGATACATCTCTCAACACCCATATGAAACAGAAGTGTAAACAGATTTACTTTTTTTTATGGATATTTTACAAATCGCTCCCCTTTTAAACTGTATTCTTGTTTTATCAATCAATCAATGTTTATTTATATAGCCCAATATATCACACATGTTACATTTGTCTCAGTCTTTGTCCTAGCGCCGCCTATAGTATTCGTTAACGGAGGTATTGCTGTAAAAGCTCTTATTTTGAAGGTGCCTTCCCGTTTAA
>NW_022987552.1:1280469-1347721 GCF_902827165.1 Trematomus bernacchii
AGCGTTTAAAATGACAGAGGCCTTTAAAAATGTTTAAATCTTTATTGATAATCATAAAAAAATTGGTTTTGAGTTTTTACAAATTCCATATTGTCATTATATATACACGGGAAATAATATTGATCCAAGTCTGTTTTTATCCCATCTTATTCTGCCTTTTTATACATAACGTAAACACAAACACTCTCCGCCCTTAAGACACCTAAATCCAACAGAAGTAATAAAGAAATACATTTAAAAAATGTAATAAAAAAATACAGTTAGAATTAAATACAAATAAAATAAGTACATTCAAATACAACAATAATAATACAAGAAGAATCAGATTGGAATCAAATAAATAAAACTCTATAACCGCATGCTATATATTCCCCCTGCTCCAGGTGCTCAAAAATAAAATAAATAAACCACATTTCCTCGTCTTCAGTCCCCACTAAGGTGTGTACTCCCCCTCCCCAGGTGCTCCAGCTGAGCGGGCGTTATGAGATCGTGTCTCTGGTGGGGACCCTGAACCCCGAGGCCCACCTCCACATCTGCCTCTCTGACGCAGAGGGGGTCACCGTGGGGGGCCACGTGCTGGGGGGCCTGGAGGTCTTCACCACGGCAGAGCTGGTGCTGGGGGAGGCGGGGGGGCTGGCCTTCAGCCGGGAGATGGACGAGAGGACGGGCTTCCCAGAACTGGTGGTGAAGCAGAGGACGACTGAGAAGTGAAATCATCCAAAACTAAAAAGACACACGAAAAAGCTGCAAATCAAACGAAGCATTCCTCAACTGGAAAAAAGACGCTCCAAAAACAAGTTAAACAATAATAAAATCAAGGTGATTTCTCTTGAAATAAGTACAAAAATCTGCCAATAGATCAAGTGAACATTAGCTTGGTGAGAGAACTTGAAATAAGAAGGGATATTTAGATAAATCACATCTTGTAATTATCTGGAGAACTCATTTTGAACTATATTTCATCAGAATCAGGAAATGTTGTGTTACAAAATAAGCTCAAAGGTGTTCTGTGTTCTGATGTTAGTTGGTGATTTTCTAATAAACATGTAAAAAAATATGTGTTTCATCTGAGATACGACTCAAAATACGATGTTTTGACTGAACAAGATGAAGCATTGTCTAAAAACAATAGCCTATATCTCACTGCAGTGTCACTTCTGAGGTTATTACGTCTCAGGAGTAGAGACACATTCTGACTAGATGTTAGACACACATACTGGGATCAATAAAGTACTTCTTATCTTATCTTATTTTAGAGTGACGGATAAACACGTTTTTTTTTTAAATACAAGAACTAAAAGTAAACAAGAAAAAGACAAATTAGACAACAGCAATTACTTACAAAGTATACAAAATGCAGAATACAGAATACATATGTAAGCTAAAAATAATAACAATAATACAGACAAACAGAAATAAAACAAAATAAAATTATTGGTCTTTATGTGTGTCTTCGTGGTTGTTCTGAGTCACTTTTAGTATTTTATTTAGTTTGTTTGTTTGCTTTTCATAGACAGAACATCAGCAATTCAGGTTCATCTTGGTTTAAACATCGCTTAAAATACAAAATATTATTTCGCATCACTTTTTAGTCACTTTTCGCCTGTCTTTTTGGTTGTTTTGAGTGACTTTTAATCTTATTGTGTCTGTCGTACAGTGACGGATAAACACAGGTTCAACACACACCTGAGTTCAGTCAGTTATTGGTCTTCATGTGTCTCTGTGGATGTTCTTTGCTTTTCATGGACATGTCTGACATTTTTGCTCTAATTGGTCGTTTTGCGCCACTTTTTAGTCTTCTTGGCACCTAATGGCGCGTTTCCACTACAGCGCGGAGCCCCGTTTAAGAGGGCTGTGACGTCAGCGGCCCGTCTTTGGTTGCGTTTCCACTTGGCCTAGTACCGGCCGGCGGGTCCTAATTCACAGTTTTTCTGGCCTCATAAAATCGTGGTTCTAGGGCCAGAGACAACGAGGCTGAGTCGGGCTGAGTATGCTAAACTAGAGAGAGCATCGCTGGCAAGGGGGCTACAACTACAACAAGATGGACATATTTGACCGTGATTTAATTGTAATACACGTTTCAAAATGATGCCGAAGTAACAACATACTGATACCGGTTAGTAAAAACCATGAATTAATGCTTTGTCAAGTCTGCAGACAGACGGCAGGCGAAAAACCTTTTAAAATGCGTGTTTTCTGAATGGAGATTGGCTAAGCTAACGCAGTATATGATCCGACCGTCCACACTCACAACAACGGCCTATACAGACATAAATAAAGCAGCGACTGTATTCGCCATGACACAGGCAGTCTGTGGTTTGTACTTGTTTAACTTTTGTCTAGTTTCTGAACAGATATGAGGAGCTGTGAGCTCTGAGTGCTAACAGCTAACGGCTGTGTTGTTTTTCTGGGGTTCTCATTGAAGATGACGTCACGGCTCCGCCTACACTGCGTTACTATAGTTACTGCCCCAGTTCCTAAACTGTAATGGGAATGCGCCATAAAGTGAGCCAGTCCTAACGAGGCCTAGCCATACCGAGCGGGGCCGAGCGAGGCCGTATAGTGGAAACGCGCTATTAGTGGTGATTTGTGGCGTGGTGTATGTGCAGCTTCATTCTGTCACTTTTTACTCTTTTTTTTGTGCTTCTTTGGTTGTTTTTCATCACTTTTAGTCTTTTGGTGTCTTTTCATAGTCCGTGTGTCTGATTTTGGTTCACGCTTTCTGTCTTTGTGTGTCTTTGTAGTTGTTTTGAATCAGTTTTTGTGTCTTTCGGGTCGTTTGGGTTATTTCATGTCACTTTTTTCTTTTTTTGGTGTAATTGTGGTTTCTCCTCAGTTTCTGTGTCTTTTCATAGTCTTGTGTGACAAAGTAGCAGGAAATGGTAAAAACAATTATTATCAAGTATCTCAAACATTTTACTTTAGTACAAAACTGGAGTAAATGTTTCTCCCCTTAAAACAACATCCACGAGGAACACAAAGGCTTTAAGCTTAAGGAACAACATATTCAGAGGTGGGGGGGCGTAGCAGCCATTAGGATCTTCACTGTGGGGGTCTCAGCTTCCTGCTAATAGATGTTAAACTGATCCGCGGCCTTTCAGAGCCTCTGACCCCCCGGTCGAGACCAGACAAAGCGAGGACCCCCCTCCAGGGATTAGCTATGACTCGTTCATGGCCGCCGCCGCGAAGAAAGGTAGCGCCTCGTTTGCCGTGTGGGGGGGTGGAGCCTTTTGAAGGAATGAACACACACACACACACACACACACACACACACACACACACACACACACACACACACACTGTAGTTTATTTGAACTCAATCCCACACACACCGCCAAAAATACTCCCAACCGATTCATCCGGCACTGAAAATACACATTTCCCTCCTGGTTGTTTAAGAAAAACTTCAATTAAATGAATGAAAAATTAGACATATTATGGTCCTTTTCAGGGTTCATATCAGTATGTAGGTTCTCTACTTTAAAGAGTCCTTTCCTGCTGATGTTCAGGTGTATATCAGTATGTAGTGTCTCTACTTTAAAGAGTCCTCTCATGCTGATGTTTAGGTGTATATCAGTATGTAGTGTCTCTACTTTAAAGAGTCCTCTCCTGCTGATGTTCAGGTGTATATCAGTATGTAGTGTCTCTACTTTAAAGAGTCCTCTCCTGCTGATGTTCAGGTGTATATCAGTATGTAGTGTCTCTACTTTAAAGAGTCCTCTCCTGCTGATGTTCAGGTGTATATCAGTATGTAGTTTCTCTACTTTAAAGAGTCCTTTCCTGCTGATGTTCAGGTGTATATCAGTATGTAGTGTCTCTACTTTAAAGAGTCCTCTCATGCTGATGTTTAGGTGTATATCAGTATGTAGTGTCTCTACTTTAAAGAGTCCTCTCCTGCTGATGTTCAGGTGTATATCAGTATGTAGTGTCTCTACTTTAAAGAGTCCTCTCCTGCTGATGTTCAGGTGTATATCAGTATGTAGTGTCTCTACTTTAAAGAGTCCTCTCCTGCTGATGTTCAGGTGTATATCAGTATGTAGTTTCTCTACTTTAAAGAGTCCTTTCCTGCTGATGTTCAGGTGTATATCAGTATGTAGTGTCTCTACTTTAAAGAGTCCTCTCCTGCTGATGTTCAGGTGTATATCAGTATGTAGTGTCTCTACTTTAAAGAGTACTCTCCTGCTGATGTTCAGGTGTATATCAGTATGTAGTGTCTCTACTTTAAAGAGTCCTCTCCTGCTGATGTTCAGGTGTATATCAGTATGTAGTGTCTCTACTTTAAAGAGTCCTCTCCTGCTGATGTTCAGGTGTGTATCAGTATGTAGTGTCTCTACTTTAAAGAGTCCTCTCCTGCTGATGTTCAGGTGTATATCAGTATGTAGTGTCTCTACTTTAAAGAGTTCTCTCCTGCTGATGTTCAGGTGTATATCAGTATGTAGTGTCTCTACTTTAAAGAGTCCTCTCCTGCTGATGTTCAGGTGTATATCAGTATGTAGTGTCTCTACTTTAAAGAGTCCTCTCCTGCTGATGTTCAGGTGTATATCAGTATGTAGTGTATCTACTTTAAAGAGTTCTCTCCTGCTGATGTTCAGGTGTATATCAGTATGTAGTGTCTCTACTTTAAAGAGTCCTCTCCTGCTGATGTTCAGGTGTATATCAGTATGTAGTGTCTCTACTTTAAAGAGTCCTCTCCTGCTGATGTTCAGGTGTATATCAGTATGTAGTGTCTCTACTTTAAAGAGTTCTCTCCTGCTGATGTTCAGGTGTATATCAGTATGTAGTGTCTCTACTTTAAAGAGTCCTCTCCTGCTGATGTTCAGGTGTATATCAGTATGTAGTGTCTCTACTTTAAAGAGTCCTCTCCTGCTGATGTTCAGGTGTATATCAGTATGTAGTGTCTCTACTTTAAAGAGTCCTCTCCTGCTGATGTTCAGGTGTATATCAGTATGTAGTGTCTCTACTTTAAAGAGTCCTCTCCTGCTGATGTTCAGGTGTATATCAGTACGTAGTGTCTCTACTTTAAAGAGTCCTCTCCTGCTGATGTTCAGGTGTATATCAGTATGTAGTGTCTCTACTTTAAAGAGTCCTCTCCTGCTGATGTTCAGGTGTATATCAGTATGTAGTGTCTCTACTTTAAAGAGTCCTCTCCTGCTGATGTTCAGGTGTATATCAGTATGTAGTTTCTCTTCTGGGACATGTCTCCATGCTTTAATGTTCAAAAAGCTCTTTATTTTTCTCATACTGCCTGTGATGTCCCGCCCCCTTAGCCTATCACGTACAATGTGTTGGAGCGCTAGCCAATAGAAGCGCGAGTGTTACATAGTGATGTCACAAAATTAATAATAATAGTTCCACTTGAAAATCAATGTGAGAAGAAGCAGCATGATCAGGAAGAACAACTCTGAATATTTGGGTCGTACACCTCCTTGCGTTTCAGAGAATAGACTTTATTGAATTACACGTTAAGCATAAACTTTTCTATCAGTGTTTGACATTTGTTTCCACTTTTGCAAATTGATAATGTGCAAACAAACCGGGCTGATGCAACTTTGACAGTTTGACAATAATGAAGAGAGAAGAACGAAGCTCCCTAAATGTTGACCGTGATGTTTCCTAGTCGGTTATTACAGAACCAAACTTCCTGGAAGAAAGATATATCTCTAAATCTGAAATGATTGTTTGCGAAACCCCCAGCAGGGGTTTAAATAAAGTGAGGTTTGTTTTCTAACAATAACAAACAATGCCAAAGCTCCAGCGCGGCCCATCGGGAGGGGAACTGAATATGTGTGTTTCCTGACGCTGCTCACATTAAAGCGGAGCTACAAAGCGTGCGGTTCTGTGTGGACGCAGCATGGAGGCTCTGAAAGGCGTCGGTGGTCTGCATCTCGGCCCCCCGTCAGGCTGCCTCACTCTACAAATTGGAAGTCGTGGATTTGAAAAACATGTCTCTTGATCTAAAGAACATTCTCAGTCATATCCCTCCGTCTTTAAACGGCTGCTTCATGCTGCAGAGGTGATTAGACGTGTTGTTTCCCCCGCGCTCACGTACTCTCGTTACAGAAGAAAAAGTGATTTGTTGGAAAAGTCTGTGAATAACAAGTTAGTTGTTGTTTGTTAATGTTTCAGGGGGCGGAGTCCCGCTGCGAGGCACCAATTACATGTGAGACCCTTTCTCCACAAAGAGTCGGCATTCATCTGTGTGTGTGTGTGTGTGTGTGTGTGTGTGTGTGTGTGTGTGTGTGTGTGTGTGTGTGTGTGTGTGTGTGTGTGTGTGTGTGTGTGTGTGTGTGTGTGTGTGTGTGTGTGTGTTGTCTCTGTCTGTCTGTCTGTCTGCCTGTGTGTGTGCGTGTGTGTGTGGAAACACTGTGTCTTCGCTTCCTGATATGATAAACAAAAGTGTGAATCCTGACAATGAGGTGGTTTCTCAGTACAATCCTCAAGTTGTTGCACAGAAACCAAGTTGTATCTCTTCCTCTTTCCTCAACGTCTTGTTAGCCGCCATGTTTGCAGTTTGTGTTCATACTGTAGCTTGAATCTTTTTAACTTTTATATATTACGTGAATATGGAGGTCATAGAAGGGGCTCACCTATATTTGTTAATAGTATATATCGCGTACAGATTGAAGACACTGTGTCGGTGCTCTGCTGGTTTGTGTGTTTGCAGGATTGCAGAAAGATCAGTGGCCTCCTTCCTTTGTAGAGGTGTATGGTGGCTGCATGTGGCTACTTAACTCCAACACATGTGATGCACAGTATCTGGTTTGTTTTGGCAAAATAAATCCACAAATGTTAGTAAAAGAGGTCATGGTTTTACTAGGAGTGAGTTTGTATCTTATACGGACATGGGGTCACATGACTTAATGTTGTCAGTACATGTAACTCTTACTTTTGTTTCCTTTGTGAAAGTCTCTTCGCTCCCTCTCCACTAACCATTACTCAGACCGTCTCATAACGACTGAGATGGGATGTATTGGAGTTAGTTGAAAAGCTGTTTGTCTCTAAGATGCTTTGAGTGTTAAAATCAACTCATCCACTGATAACTCATTGATATCTAATATCTCCCAGAATCCCCTGACCTGCCAGGTGCCTCCTTCCTCCAGGTGAATGTCCTCTAAACGTCTCTTAACGAGGAGAGGAGAGGAGAGGAGAGGAGAGGAGAGGAGAGGAGAGGAGAGGAGAGGAGAGGAGAGGAGGAGAGGAGAGGAGAGGAGAGGAGGCTCCTAATTCCTCCGCTTAGTATCATCTCTCCTCCTCATTAGAGACTTCTCCTCCGCCTGGTGTCCAGTTATCTGAGAGTAATGAGGCGAGTGAGGGGTCTCGCTTCAAACGGCCCGGGTCATTTGTAATCCGGCTGCTAAACAAGAGAAGGCCTAAACACCCCCCCTCCTCCTGGGGAGCCTCCGCCGCTCCTCTTTCCTCTTTCATCCGCAGCCAAAGAGGCTAATGACTGGAGGCCTGTTTGAATATCTCAGCGTGAGGCGAAGAAAACACACATCAAAACCTCAGAGCGCTGTCACAAGTTCATATACATCTTAAGACACACACACATCTTAACACACACACATCTTAACACACACACACACATGTTAACACACACACACATGTTAACACACACACACACACATCTTAACACACACACACATGTTAACACACACACACACACACACACACAGACATGTTAACACACACACACACACACATCTTAACACACACACACACATCTTAACACACACACACACACACATCTTAACACACACAGACATGTTAACACACACAGACATCTTAACACACACATCTTAACACACACACACATCTTAACACACACAGACATGTTAACACACACACACACATGTTAACACACACATCTTAACACACACAGACATGTTAACACGCACAGACATGTTAACACAGACATCTTAACACACACCGACATGTTAACACACACAGACATGTTAACACACACAGACATGTTAACACACACCGACATGTTAACACAGACATGTTAACACACACAGACATGTTAACACAGACATGTTAACACACACAGACATGTTAACACACACAGACATGTTAACACACACAGACATGTTAACACACACAGACATGTTAACACGCACAGACATGTTAACACACACAGACATGTTAACACACACCGACATGTTAACACAGACATGTTAACACACACAGACATGTTAACACACACAGACATGTTAACACACACAGACATGTTAACACACACCGACATGTTAACACAGACATGTTAACACACACCGACATGTTAACACAGACATGTTAACACACACAGACATGTTAACACAGACATGTTAACACACACAGACATGTTAACACACACAGACATGTTAACACAGACATGTTAACACACACAGACATGTTAACACACACAGACATGTTAACACAGACATGTTAACACACACAGACATGTTAACACGCACAGTCATGTTAACACAGACATGTTAACACACACAGACATGTTAACACGCACAGACATGTTAACACACACAGACATGTTAACACACACCGACATGTTAACACAGACATGTTAACACACACAGACATGTTAACACACACAGACATGTTAACACAGACATGTTAACACACACAGACATGTTAACACAGACATCTTAACACACACAGACATGTTAACATGCACAGACATGTTAACACAGACATGTTAACACACACAGACATGTTAACACACACAGACATCTTAACACACACAGACATGTTAACACACACAGACATGTTAACACAGACATGTTAACACACACAGACATGTTAACACACAGACATGTTAACACACACAGACATGTTAACGCAGACATGTTAACACACACAGACATGTTAACACAGACATCTTAACACACACAGACATGTTAACATGCACAGACATGTTAACACAGACATGTTAACACACACAGACATGTTAACACACACAGACATCTTAACACACACAGACATGTTAACATGCACAGACATGTTAACACAGACATGTTAACACACACAGACATGTTAACACACACAGACATGTTAACACACACAGACATGTTAACACAGACATGTTAACACAGACATGTTAACACACACAGACATGTTAACACACACAGACATGTTAACACAGACATGTTAACACAGACATGTTAACACAGACATGTTAACACACACAGACATGTTAACACACACAGACATGTTAACACACACAGACATGTTAACACGCACAGACATGTTAACACGCACAGACATGTTAACACACACAGACATGTTAACACACACAGACATGTTAACACAGACATGTTAACACAGACATGTTAACACACACAGACATGTTAACACACACAGACATGTTAACACAGACATGTTAACACGCACAGACATGTTAACACAGACATGTTAACACACACAGACACGTTAACACACACAGACATGTTAACACAGACATGTTAACACACACAGACACGTTAACACACACAGACATGTTAACACACACAGACACGTTAACACACACAGACATGTTAACACAGACATGTTAACACACACAGACACGTTAACACACACAGACATGTTAACACGCACAGACATGTTAACACACACAGACATGTTAACACACACAGACATGTTAACACAGACATGTTAACACAGACATGTTAACACACACAGACATGTTAACACACACAGACATGTTAACACAGACATGTTAACACGCACAGACATGTTAACACAGACATGTTAACACACACAGACACGTTAACACACACCGACATGTTAACACAGACATGTTAACACACACAGACATGTTAACACACACAGACAGGTTAACACACACAGACATGTTAACACGCACAGACATGTTAACACACACCGACATGTTAACACAGACATGTTAACACACACAGACATGTTAACACACACAGACATGTTAACACAGACATGTTAACACACACAGACATGTTAACACAGACATCTTAACACACACAGACATGTTAACACGCACAGACATGTTAACACAGACATGTTAACACATGTAAGGTGTTTACATATACTCGATAACAGAGGTGGATAATGGCCCTTATTATATGCAATTTGCGGTCTTTATATTAATGGCATTATTACCTGCACATTTTATTTGCCGGACGGTTTTTGAAATGTAGCTTACTTTTCAAATGTGTGTGTGTGTCACTTTTTAGTGTCCCCTGGTCTCCGTTGTGTTGTGAGATTGATTGATTGATTGATTGATTGATTGATTGATTGATTGATACATTTCATTTCGAACAAGTAAAATAAATAATTACAAAACAAAACAAATGATGCAGTGCATAGTCATGTAAGAGAAATCAAAACAAAAATGACATTTACAACAACAGCATTAGCAACATAAACAGTCCCACATCTAGTGTTCGAAAAGGAGTGAGAAGAAGTATAACTTATTTAATCTCACCCCCTTGTCCCTAAATGATTTATTTATAATCTATCATCTGCAATAATTATCATTATTATTAATTATTATTGTTATTATTATTATTAATCTGCTTTACCTGTTGATTGACATATATACCTACATACTCACACATACACATATATACATATATGCACATATACACACCTACATACTCACACATACACATAGTCAAACACCTTCCCCATCCCTGTACCTCGAGAAAATAATGTCTCTGTATTTCCTCTTGAACTGGTGAATGTCTGGACATGGCTTGAGCTTCTTGCAGCGCTTCATTTATGCAGCTTTCAGTAAATACTGTGCGTGTTTCCTCGAGTTGCTGAAGATGTTTCTACATTTATGTGTTTATATCTGCATCGTTTCTGAAGCTGCAGGGCGTGTCTCCTAATGGAAGTGTTAAGGGTCGTTTGCACCTGTCCGTAGTTTGCGGCTCTATTTATTAAGAATTGTTGTACAAACCCTGCAGTTTGACTTACACACAGAACAAAGTGTGTCTCCCGCAGCTTCATGGATCGGGTTGAGTCTCAAAAAGACACACTTCCAGTCCAAAGAACAACAACTCAACACTTCATCTCTCTCATGACGCTCTGGATTTGCACCATTTGCACTTTTGAATTGTTCAAGTTTCGACACCAGGGGGCAGCACAAGGCAACAAGAGGACCTCTGTGTGATGACCAGGGTTTAACGTCAGGACTTAGTTTGTTCTTTAGATATCAAACTGGGCTGTTTTGACCCCTAATGTCTGATATAAGAGACTGTTTGAATAGAAACTATATAACTGTATAATACAGTGAAGAAAGGGCAGAATTTTTATGTCAGTTTTTGAGTCAATGCACCGAGTAAACATTGAAAAAAAGATGAATAATAGTGGATTTCTTTTAAATATTGTTAACTAAGTTTACCAGTTTATTTCTGCATTTAATAAATGTTTGCAGCAGCTCCCATTTAAAAATGCAAGCTGAACTTCCATTAGCAATAATTGAGTCCCACTCCAGTGAGCTGCTAACGGCGGAGGAGGGGGGGAGAGTGTGTGGGAGTGTGTTGTTATTAAAATCCCCCCCTCTCTAATGTGCAGGTAAGGACCCTCGTCCCGCTGACAGACTCTCGCTTTAAATGAGCGCCTTCATTGAGACAAATTTAACTCAATTAAAACGCTTTACCTCTGCCAGGAGTGTTTCACATCATCAGCTGCTTTTCAATTAACACACACACACACACACACACACACACACACACACACACTGAAAACACACCCTCAGCAGCAGTAATGGAGATCAAGCAGGTTTTACTCAGTTTAAAAAATAAACACAGAGAAAATAAATACGTTTTTTTTTTTTTAAAAGGCAATTACCCTGAAAATTGAAATATTTTGAATGCCAAAATGAGGTTCACTTGTGTTGTTTTAAGTGAAATATCTCAGCCTGGTTTCACTAAATGATGTATGAATAACATGCAAATGACTTGAGAAGGTTATATTCTTCATATCAGTATGTAGTGTCTCTACATGTCTCCATGCTTTCATGTTCAAAAAGCTCTTTATTGTTCTCAAACTGCCTGTGCTGCAGCACCTCTTTTCACCCTCTGTCTGAAACCAGAGCCCAGTCTGCTCTGATTGGTTAGCTGGCCAGCTCTGTTGTGATTGGTCAAACGCTTAGAGATGTCCCGCGGCCGCCCCTTAGCCTATCACGTACAATGTGTTGGAGCGCTAGTGTTCTGTTGTGATGTCATTATGTTAAGGAAGTGAACAAAGAAGTCCCATGGAGGCGTTTCAGCCAGGAGGGAACTCAGGGATTTTAGCCTTTTTAGACCATTGACATGCACACAAACCTATATAACACACTACAGGAAAGGGGGAGCCCCCAAAAAGTATTATAAGAGCTCTTTCAAGTATGAAAAGTAAACATTTCCCACTAATTAGATCATTAAAATGTGAAGTGTTTCCATCCCCAAATACAATCGCTCCTGTCCCCAGCTGAACGCGATGCCAGTGTTCGACGATGAGATGAGATACACCTTTTTAAAGCAGGGATACGATATTAAAAATAACTTAACGGACAGATCAAGTCTGAAATGCTCCTTGCATCACATACACATATCAAGACACAACACATGAACAACAAACAACAAACATTGAACATGAGCAGGATCAGTGAGAGATGCTCAGAGAGCCTTCAGCGTGCATCTGATCTGGATTCAGCTCAAAGGATGCTTCAGGCTGACTTCAGTGAATCTCCATTAGATGGTAGCAGACAGGTCAGAACATGCTTTGGGTCCCAGATGATGTTGTTGGATGATCATCTGTAGCTCTGTTTCTCTTTCTTCCAGAGCACAATGAGCAGACCCAAAGAGGCTCGGATGTGAAGACATTCAGCCGAGGACATCGCCGCGTTACACATCGTTATATACACACCGTTATATACACACCGTTATATACACACTGTTATATACACACTGTTATATACACACTGTTATATACACACTGTTATATACACACTGTTATATACACACTGTTATATACACACTGTTATACATATACACACCGCCTGACGTCCTGCTGGGCTTTTCATCTTCCTGCTAAAGAGATCCGCTAATCAAAGGCGCCATTTAGCCCTCCGCTCTGTTAGTATGAAGCTACTTTACAGCTACAGAGTTAAACTCACACGGCGGGAAAAAGAGATCATATTTCCCTCTACGACCTCCTTTTATTAAACTTCTCTTTATGAACTGATTTCTATGTGCTGTGTGTGGAATGTTCCCTGATGTGAGAGCTCCTGGTGTGTGAGCATTAACGGAGAAAAGGCCTCCTGACTGGAGGATTAAATGAGATTAAATGGTGTTTGAATACTTAAGCGAGAGCTGGTGTGTGTGTGTGTGTGTGTGTGTGTGTGTGTGTGTGTGTGTGTGTGTGTGTGTGTGTGTGTGCGCGTGCGTGCGTGCGTGCGTGCGTGCGTGCGTACGTGCGTGCGTGCGTGCGTGCGTGCGTGCGTGTCCTCATGCTACAAATCATTGATCAGCTGTTTTATATAAGGTATGCAGAAGATTCATTCATATCTTTTGCAAACAACAACATTTCTAGAGCAATACAACCAAAGATAAATCGAGGAGAATTATAATTTTAGGAGTTTCAGACAATTTACCAAATTTGTCATAAATTGTCTGAAACTCCTATAATTATTATGTTATTAACATGCTTTCTATTTTACATTTTTAATTGTCTTATATTCGAACCATCATGGTGCCAACAGTGGAAAGAGTTTATTATTTATTGCAGATAACTTTTGAGGCTGTCTAACGTGTAATACTGATAAGCTCATCACTCAAATTCAAAGTATTCGGACTAGAGATGGGCGAGTCCTGATTCATCCGGATCATTAACCCGGATCCTAGAAATGAGCTGGTCGTGACGAGTCTCCCCTCTCCATTAACCCGAGTCCTTGGTTGCGGTCGAATAGTCCATTTAGCTTAGGAACCTTCCTAACGGAGTGAAATGACCCGGAAGTCCCTCAGTGGCAGCCATGATAAGTGCCGTTCCAATTCTCTAAATTCAAAGGAAAGGAGGTTTCAAACTTCCTTTATAACCTCCTTTAGCTTAGGAACCACTGGACCTCCCTAACCGAAAGGAGAGGAAAAAATGCTGCCCCACAATGCCTTGCAGCCGCGGCATTTGCCGTCACACAACAGTCGGCCGTTCACGGAAACAACCGATTATGAACGAGAAATGATATCATGAAAGTTACGGTGCTTATTAAGCATTTTAAAACGTATGTGGTAAGTTGCCAAAGTGCTTTGTTTTGAACGTTCATCAGTATTATAATCAAAAAGAGAAATATGAACGTTAGTTTTTACTGAAATGATCAAATAAAGTCAACATTTCACAGTCTTTACTGAGCTGTGTGGGGTTTGTTCAACTTTTAAAAGATGTTTGAATGGTGATATACACAGTGATAGATGTTAAGGACTAACGTTTATAATAAATACATTTGTATTGATTTTAAGATCTTTTCATACAATCATACGTATTGGGATCATTTGTATTAATGTGGACCGGAGGGAGAGGGTGAAGAGCATAAGTTTCACTTTCCTTTTTTATTTCAATTCCAACTTTGGTCATGAAGAATATGTTTCTCTGTTGTCCCCGTTCATAAAGCATAACAGCATCAGAGCACGGTGCAGAGTCTCTAGATGAGTTTACAGTAGTCCCTCGTTCTTATTAAACATCCATGTTGTAGTCCGCTGTATAGAAAACTGTAGTTTCCATAGTTTCCCCACAGCAGCAGGCGCACATTTATGACCTCTGCTGGCGCATCATAAACACGTCGGATAGTGAAAGTGCAGTCGGATTCTCTAAAGCACCGCAGTCTCTTCTCCTAAATCCTTTTGAATTCTCCTATCCACTATCCCTTAACCCCGTGACGTTTCACTCCGAGGTCAAGGAATAGACGATAGGGTTAGAATTTAGGAGCTGTTTTTTTGGAGTATTCGACCGCAACCCTTGAGTCCCACACTTGGTGTGACGTACAAATTAAAACTATAAATTGCGTCACTCGCTACTCTCTTTATAACATGTAAAATCACATTACAACGTACCCCAGTCCATCTACCCTTTAGCAAGTAGGATAGCTGCCAGAAGTGATCGTTTGGCTCAGGGGAGGGGACGCGGATCAGTGAAACTTCCTGCAGACTCGTGGGGACTCAGAGGAGCCGACGGCTCCTAACCGTAATAGCATAGCAGATCCAGAGATCCATACTCGTCATGTGCACGAGCATAGCCCCTCCTCCAGCACCCGGCTCCCGCGGCTATATTATGCACGAGTCAACAGCAGACTCGCAGATTCACAAATCCTGACTCACTGTGCAAAACACAGCAGACTCGTGCGGACTCAGAGCCGTAAACGTATAGCAGCAGATCCAGAGATCCAGCAGACTCGTCATCATGCACGATTCAACAGCAGATTCAGATTCGCTAAATCGCAAAATGACCTTTTTTTGTGATCAATATGTTTTATTAAAGCAAAAGACACCACTTTACACACATTTAACACATACAAACACCAGTATTGCAATGATTACGCAGTCCATGAGAAAATATGGGGGGCATATGATTAGATATAATTATATGTTTAATAATAATAATTGTATAATTAAGACATTTTATATATTCTAACTGTTTTGCAATTTTCTATCATTTGTCATTGTTTGTTTCTTTTTGTGTGCTATGTTCAAAATAAACGTTTTTCCAAGTAAGATCCTTATTGGAAATGCAGCTATTACACGCAGGAGACTGTAACACAACATGACCATTTTGTTAGAAGTCTACACTGAAACTTCATTTAGAGCCGGAAACATAATGGACTTAATCAAAATCGCGGGATCCGTGAATCCAGGTCAATGATCGAGAGACCAGTAGCCTACGAGTCAGCGGAACTTCACAGACTCAGATTCGCAAATCCTGACTCGCTGTGCAAAACACAGCAGACTCGTGCGGACTCAGAGCCGTAACCATATAGCAGCAGATCCAGAGATCCAGCAGACTCGTCCTCATGCACGAGTCAACAGCAGACTCAGATTTGCCAAATCGCAAAATAACCCTTTTTTTTTTGCGATCAACATTTTTTATTAAAGCAAAATACACTGTGTAGCGGAGGTTAATATAACGTCAGTTTAATATGCTCGTGAAATGCAACAACTTTTCGGTTTCACCGATAGGATTTCTACCCTCTTGGTGATGCTGACTCATATGACTCAAATGACTCGTATGATCCGGATCTCTTCAATGACTGACTCAGAAGACCCTGAGTCCGTAAAAGGATCCGGATTTGCCATCTCTAGTCTCTGTCTCTCGCTCTCACGCCCTCAACTGACGTCTCTGAACTAATGACTCTGTAGAAGAGAGAAAGATGTACTTCCTGTTTTAAATAAAATGTCACTTGCTTTTTGTGACTTTAGTCCTTTTAGTAGTATTTGTATTTGATAGTATTTGCAAATTAAGAAGTAATTCTCAATGCAATGGGAAATTGAAGAGACCACAAGGAGCAAAGTGAATAAAAAGTGCACAGAAAATATTAAAGTTAGTTCAACTTGCCTTCTCACTAATTTTACTAACTTTTTTTTTGAGGAAGTTTAGTTGCAAAAAAATGTGTGCACATATGGTGTTAAAATACAGCATTGCATACAAAAAAGTGATGTTGACAGAGCACATTGATGCTCACGTGACTCAAACTCCCCGCCCACCAGCTCTGGAAGCCCATGGTGCAATATGGTCATAGTGGGGGAAAATTACTAATGTTCTAGTGGCTTGAGAATCAGGCCCCAGCCACACAAGGACAATAAAGGTCATATCCGCTACAGTTCTCTATCATATAGACGGTTCGGCTACACGAGGCCGACATGGAAACGCATAAAACGATAACGATAATGGGTCCCTAGGTGGGTAGATCTGCTAACGACACGCTCTGGGGGGGCAAACGGCTCCGTGTTTACGCCTATACCATCATTTCCTGATAACGTTGAAGCTATAGCCCCGCCTCTCCCACCTCTCCTGCTCAGAGATCAGCTGCTGGGCTCTCAGAAGAGGGGGAGGAAAAGAGAGGCTCCGTGTTTTATTCTTATATTATTATATAGAGTCGTTATCAATTTGTTTTAAAGCTCAATAAATAACAAAGAAGACCTCTGACCGGCACTTTTCTAATTTTGTCCGGAAGATTTAAACTTTAACGGACATGTTGACCGGCGAAAAAAAATCTAACTGAAACTCTGCTGCACGGTCCCCTCGTCCCTTGGAAGAGGCGGAGAGGTGGGTGTTTGTCATCTGCTGGTGGACTAACCGGAGAGATCTACAGCAGGAGCAAACGCTTGCCTCGGGGAGGGAGAAAAAGAGCCAGAGCGTCCACACTTACTTGGTGTTTGTAGCTAAAAGCAGCTACAGAGACGATTCAGCTAATAACATATTCAGCTTTTTCTGCATTTTCAGCTAAATTCAGCAACAAATGTTCACAGTTTACAGCATTTGCACGCATTTCCAGTTATAATATGTAATTGTCCTACAGCAGGGAACAATGCTAAACAGCAAAAGGACAATGTAAAATAAACAGGGTGGCATCGGTGTATGTTTTACTAATAATATATATTTTTCTTATCCTCTATTATTATTTATTTTTTCTTAGTTTTATTTTAACATACATATTGGTATTTTGATATTTTATTGCAAATTGTTTTTTAACATCTCTTGTTTAGATGCATATTTGCACCCCCAGGATAAATAAAGTACTCGAACAATGATTGATTGTAATTCAAAGTAAAAAAAAGTCAACTTTATTGTCAATCTCTGATCGAAATGCTGTTTCTCACAATCCAGAGGAAGTTCAAATATCTAAAAATACCTACAAAATCAAACATAGACAAATATATGCTAACAAAGCACTTATATACTAACAAAGCACTGGCTGATCTAAAGCCAGTTGAGTAGCACTTGAAATGTTTCGGCTCTATGAAACCTGATGTACTTATATGATTCTGTTTTCTTCAAGTTTGTATCTTCTTGGTCGAATGCACTTATTGTAAGTCGCTTTGGATAAAAGCGTCAGCTTAATGCAATGTAATGTAATGTAATATATAAATCCCCACATCAAGAGGCATCAATACAAAATAAAAATATAAAGGCACAGCAGTCAATATATACAAAAATAACAGTCACTTATAAACGGATGAAGATGAATATGTTACAGTAAAAATATGTACACTAGTGCAAATGATTGTCCATAGTAGTTCCTATTAAAGTAAATAAAGTAGCAGCCAGTAATAACAATAAAAACAAAGTAAAACATGTTTTAGGGTGTGGCAACATGACACACACACACACACACACATACCATGTATACATCACTTCAGGGGACATTACATTGACTTACATTTCCTGGAGACTTATCCTAACCTTAACCATAACCAACACATGCCTAACCCTAACCAAGTCTTCACCCTAAAAGTAATGATTCCCCTCATGGGGACATCCCTTATGTCCCCATAAGGGATGTCCCCATAAGGGAGACGAGTCCCCACACGTGACTGTGTAAACAGATTTAGGTCCCCACAAGGATAGTAATACTAGGCCACACACACACAGAGACACACACGTAAAACATGTGCACTGTGTGTGGCTGCTTGATGCATTCTCAAGAGCAAAGAAAATGTATGTTGATGAAGACACACACACACACACACACACACACACACACACACATACACACATACACACACACACACACACACACACACACACACACACACACACACAATGATACAAAGACTACTGTGATGAGATCATTTCAGCTCCTTAAGTGTTTAATTGGTTTCTCTTCATTGTTTTCTCAGAGTCCTCAGTAACACTCAGTCTGTCTGCTTCAGCTTTGGAAATCCTGTTAGTACCTATCTGCCCAAGACTAATCAGCTCTTTTGTTGTTTCCCCTTCATCACGACTGTAGAGCCAGGTAGTACTGTCACATTTGTCCTGAGGTTTTATCACATGTTCACAAGGCAAAGTGACACTATGTCCAGCTCTGACAGTGAGGGAGAGGGAAGTTTTTCCAGTGACTGCTGTTAAAGATAAAATAAAATAAAAAATGTAAAACAGTTTCTTTATAGTCATGTGATAGGATGATAATACATATAACTAACATTATCAAATGTCCCTTCTCCAAGAATTCACTCATTACACTTTGTTCAAAACAAACAGCAAACTTGGCCCTTCACTCAAATCAGTTTTAGTTATTTAAATACTTTAAGTAAAGTTTCTTTAGTTCATGTATGTGTTTTTCATCCTTACCTGTAAACTGAAGCAGCAGTATCACCACTAAAGTCGTATTAATCCGTCTGAATTCAACCATCGTGTCTCTGCTAGAGATGGGCGAGTCCTGATTCATCCGGATCATTAACCCGGATCCTAGAAATGAGCTGGTCGTGACGAGTCTCCCCTCTCCATTAACCCGAGTCCTTTGAGTCCCACACTTGGTCTGACGTACAAATTAAAACTATAAATTGCGTCACTCGCTACTCTCTTTATAACATGTAAAATCACATTACAACGTACCCCAGTCCATCTACCCTTTAGCAAGTAGGATAGCTGCCAGAAGTGATCGTTTGGCTCAGGGGAGGGGACGCGGATCAGTGAAACTTCCTGCAGACTCGTGGGGACTCAGAGGAGCCGACGGCTCCTAACCGTAATAGCATAGCAGATCCAGAGATCCATACTCGTCATGTGCACGAGCATAGCCCCTCCTCCAGCACCCGGCTCCCGCGCTATATTATGCACGAGTCAACAGCAGACTCGCAGATTCGCAAATCCTGACTCACTGTGTGTGCAACACATAGCAGACTCGTGTGGACTCAGAGCCGTAAACGTATAGCAGCAGATCCAGAGATCCAGCAGACTCGTCCTCATGCACGAGTCAACAGCAGACTCAGATTTGCCAAATCGCAAAATAACCCTTTTTTTTGTGATCAACATTTTTTATTAAAGCAAAATACACTGTGTAGCGGAGGTTAATATAACGTCAGTTTAATAGATAGATACATAGATAGATAGTACTTTATTGATCCCAAATTGGGAAATTGTTGTTGTTACAGCAGCATAAAAGGCATTTTACAATAAAACAAAACTACAAAATATACAAGAATAGAAATAAAATTAAAAATAAAAAATAAAAAATAAAATATAAAATATAAAATATACATGTCGAAATAGAAAATATACATGCAGATATTATATATATATATATATACAAATATATATATATATTCAAAATATATGGAATAATAATATGCTCGTGAAATGCAACAACTTTTCGGTTTCACCGATAGGATTTCTACGGTCTTGGTGATGCTGACTCATATGACTCAAATGACTCGTATGATCCGGATCTCTTCAATGACTGACTCAGAAGACCCGGAGTCCGTAAAAGGATCCGGATTTGCCATCTCTAATTCGGACAGAAAAAAAAGGGTCTAAAAATATGAAACACTTTAAATATGAGCAAAAAGAAATTAAAATGTAAGAATAATTAATGGCAAAGAAAATAAGTATTAATGCTCTTAACCTTTGTGTTGTGTTCGAAAGCTGTTCCCGGTCATGGTGCTCGCGGGTACATTTTGACCCATGATTTATCTCAGTCCAAAACACTCAAAAATAATGACTATCATCCAATATTGTTTTAACTATATCATAACTAATTTATTATGCATTCATAACCGTACAATCCTGTTGTAATTTTTATTTTATGGCCCAAAACACATCACACCCTATGATCACACCACATATTGCACACGTGCATATGTGGTGTTCAGGTTCAAGTGTTTAGTGTACATATTCTTTGAGTGGGGGGAGGGGGCAGAGGGAGGGGAGACCAGGTGCATGTTGCGAAAAAATTATTGTTACAGTGGATGAAGGGGGGGGGGGGGGGGGGGGGGGGGGGGGGGAGTCACCCAAAACAATGCTGCTGGGTCTCCCCAGACCCCAACACCAAATTATACACTTTTTTCTTTAGAGACCTTCAGACTTGGCTAAAATTGTCAAAATCAGTTTTGTAGTGTTTATACAGCTGTTGTGGAGGATGTCATGAAGCCTTGTTCAGATACAAAAAACTAGAGCGTAGTTATTATATCATTTTAACTTGAAACGGGTCACGGGAGACCCGAACACAACATGAGGGTTAAAGCAGCTTAGCTTAAACAACAACAAACAGCATTTTGAAAGCACCTTTTTTATATAAATAAAACCTGGTTAACATCTCTGAAAGTGTTTTAAAAAATACATATTAATTATACAAACACTATCATGTTGACAGTTAGAATATCTGACCTTAAAAACTGCTAAAGCAATGAAACACCCACACACACATCTTATCATATTGTATTTTACTTGTAAATATGTTTTGGTTATTCTGGCACCATAAGGTAGTGCACTATTTATGTAATCTCTGTAACGATGCTGTGTTGCACAGTCGGAGGAGCGGGACTTCAGGTTGTAATCTTTCAATCTTTACACTGGTCATAATGTGATGACCCACCAGGTGAGGGCGCTCTCTCTCTTTATCTCCTCTGCATGTTGGAGGAAATCAGGTCACCAACACACACACACACACACACACACACACACACACACACACACACACACACACACACACACACACACACACACACACACACACACACGCACACACACACACACACACACACACACACACACACACACACACACACACACACACTGAGAAAACCTGCAGGATTTTATTTCATCCCATCCTGTTCGAATAAAGAAAATGTTTTCCCTGCTTTCTCTGCTGGAATCCTTAAACATAATTTAATACTTCACAACCAGACTGTAACACCACTGTTGAGAAAAACAAATGTGCAAATAATTAAAACAATTTACTTACTTGTCCACTTTAAAGTACACTGAAAAAACTGCAACGTTGACGTTAATTAAATGTTTTATTTCAATATATTTCACATAACTGTAATATTATTAAGTTGAACCTAATATTTATTTAAAGATAATATTATTGCTTTCAACAAACTAATACAGTTATGTGAAATGTGTGGACAAAAAACTGAAAAAGTCAACTTTTCCGTTTAATACTATAAAGTGTCACTTTTTATATTTTAAAGGGGACCTATCATGCAAAATGCACTTTTGTGCGTCTTTTATACATGAATATGTGTCCCCGGTGTTCCAGGGAACTCACCAAGTGTCAGAAAACACAACCCTCTCTATTTTCCTCCATACCCAAATCTCTAAAAAAGGGGCTGCAACGGATCTGATAAAAACTGATCCAGATTTGAACACTGTGCTGACGTCAGGACGGTGGCGCTACGGCTATTGGGCCAACTCCACCAATCAGGAGGAGACAGCCACGGCCATTGCCGTTCGAAAGCGCTGGAGACGCTGTAGTACATATGCCAGGCCTGTAGATGGTGCTGTTCTCACAGAATCAGCCCTTGCAAAAACAGGGGTAAAAAAGTGCAAATTGAGCAAAATGAGGCATGGCTAAAATGCATGATCTGTTTGCAGTGGCGGCCGGTGGTCTATTTTTTTGGTGGGGCTCTTGACGTACCGGGAGTGACCCGTCCGGGGGTCCGGGGGGTTTCCCCCCGCAAATTTTTTTAGAGAAATGACCCCTTAAATGATGACTTCTGGTGATGTTAGAGGGGGGGGGAAAGGAGAAATCGAGGCTTAAAAATATGAGAAGACTGATCAATACCTCCATAATCTTCAGTGTGGAAAATATTATTTATCAACCTGAACATCTACTACTTTACCAGGAACCGTTGGAAAATACATCACAGACAATGCAACAAACGTGGAGACAGAACAATCACTTCTGTGATAAATGCCCACTTATTAATAAACTTCTAACAACCATGGGAAACCTCCTCTCTACATATAAAGTGATATCCAAGCATGGGAAACAAAAGACAGCATTTACCTGTTTGCATCCAGCTAGCCAAGCCTTTCTTGTGTACCAGCTACTTGTGAAGCCTCGTGTATAAATGTTGTCTTTTTCACGAGATTGCTGCGATATATTCAAATCGGGTTGGTCCGGTCCAAGGTCTTTAAGCAACAATTTATCTGCCAAACTTCTCCTTTCGAAAGGATTGGAGATTAGCTCTTGAACAGAATTAGGCGGGGACCGAGGTCCGGAGACTCCACCTGCACACGAAGCCATCCTCATCAACTACTGCGTCAACCGGATACGAGTCACTGTCCAAACTACTCACAGACTGCACTGGGCGCTGACATTGGCGCCCGGTGACCGTCATCTTTGACGACGCTGATTGGCTGAAATTATATTTTCGCGGCATAGTTTACACATTACAGATAGCAACAGTCAGCTGCTAGTGGCTGCTGCTGCACTGGTTGAAGGCTCCTCTCTTAGCGCCCAGACGAGAGAAGGCGCATGGGCAAGGCCAGGCAGGAAACATGTGACTTATCAGTAACTTTAGACATCGTAACACAATTTTAAACGAGATTTTATTGTAGATTATACATTTTACTGATACCAATTATATAATATTTACCTTGTTCATTAAAAATAAAAATATATATATTTTTTTAAACATATATTTTTTTTTTTATTTTAATTTTAATTTTTTTTTTAATTTTTTTTTTTCAATATGGGAAGAGGTGGGGCGGCGCCCCTAGCGCCCCTATGGACCGGCCGCCACTGTCTGTTTGGTATTTTGAAAAAAAAAAAGTATAAATATGCCTTATATAGGTATGGTCCTACACTATATTATTATAATATAGCATGATAGGTCCACTTTAAGTTTGTATGTGTACTTATTAGATATCATTTGTTAAAGGTGGGGTATGTAATTTATTTCAGAAACACTTGTTGTTATATTCCATGGAATGCTCTTAACATCCCGATAGCAATGAATATATTAAATGCTTTGACAATAAATACATAAAAACATGTCATCTGTGGAAGCCATGTGCGCTGTAAAAAGCACGACCAATCATCTGAGCCGGCCCGGCTAAAATAACTGGTTTCTCCAAAATTACATACCCCACCTTTAAAGGTATAGGTAAGAATGGAGAAACCAACTCGAGTGCGCTAGAATTTGAAAATACCTGAAATTCCTTATAGAGCCCCTCCTCCAACACACACGAACGCGCACATGACCAATGAGGGCACCAGATAAGTTTGTGCACAGATGGAAGGCTGACAGGCAGGTAGGCCATCCAGTTATTTTAGCCGGGCCGGCTCAGATGATTGGTCGTGCTTTTTACAGCGCCACGGCTTCCACAGATGACATTTATTTATGTATTTATTGTCAAAGCACTTAATATATTCATTGCTATCGGGATATTAAGAGCATTCCATGGAATATAACAAAAAGTGTTTCTGAAGTGAATTACCTACCCTACCTTTAACTGTTTGCTTGCCTCTTTAACTAAAATGTTAGACTACTTATTGTATTCTGTCTTTTATCTGCACTGTCCCTTTGCTGTTATGCTGTAAATAAACATAATAAATTAAGGATTTCTGATTCTGACCAATTTCAACTATCTTTAGAAAGAGTAGTCTGCAGCAGAAGGCATTTAAAAATAACCCAAGCCTGCATTTTGACATGAATTCAGTGAATGCATCGTGTGTTAAAATGTGTTTTCATCACACATTACTGAGCTGCAACACCCAAAAAAAGTGTGATTTGCCACCTCAGACCTTATGATGCGCCGGTGAAGATGGCCGCATCGTCTTTGTGCTCCTCTCCAACTTTGCCCATTTTCGTATTTTGTACATATTTATTTTACTTTTGCCGTTTTCTTGCTATCTGTATTGTTATTATGTTATTATGTTGCATTGTTGGAGAAGCCTGTGACATAAGATTTTCAACTACATAATTACTCTGTAGCTATGTCAGATTGACAATAAAGAACCTTGAACCTTGAACCTTGAACCTCCTTCATCTCCTCTGTTTTTCTAAATATTACCTGCAGTTCCAGCCTAAAAGTGTATGGAAATGGCCCATTGTGATAGGCCAAGTGATTTTTAAAATTAGCCATGCTATGAGAGAAAAAAAGCTTTGAGTACAATTCATTTCCACTTTTTTAACAAAAACATATTTTTAAAACATTAATCTGCAGCAGAAAGCTTTCAAAAAATAACCCAAGCATGCATTTTTACATGAATTCAGTGAACGCATCTTCTGTTAAAATGTGTTTTCATGTCACATTCCTGAGCTGCACCGCCTCTGAGTGAGATTTATTTCTCTCTCATGGTGGATTTGCATCATCTCGCCCTTCCTCTCCTCCGTCTCGCTGCACAAACACAGAGTTTTGCGGTGGGTTTTTACCTGCAGCTGCAGCGTAAATGTTTTTGGAAATGGCCCGTTGGAGCAGGCCAAGTGTTTTCCATCAGCAGCTCTTTGCAGTAATGATACTGCAGTGTTGGTGTCAGACTGCCTGAAGAGGGGAGGCTAATGGCTGTCCCCCCCCCCCCCCCCCCCCCCCCCCCCCCTCCAACTGTATGAGAAAAACATCTAATTCACCTCAAATCTGGAGCTGCAGGATGGGAAGCGAGAGGGCATCAGAGCAGAGAGTCTCCATTAAAGAAACATTATGTCACATCAGGCTGGACAAAACAATTACAGTCTAGATCACACTCTGTCACACACACTACATCACACACTACATCACACACTACATCACACACACTCTGTCACACACACTACATCACACACACTACATCACACACACTCTGTCACACACACTCAGTCACACACACTATATCACACACACTCAGTCACACACACTATATCACACACACTCAGTCACACACACTATATCACACACACTATCACACACACTACATCACACACACTCTGTCACACACACTACATCACACACACTCTGTCACACACACTACATCACACACACTAAATCACACACACTAAATCACACACACTCTGTCACACACACTACATCACACACTACATCACACTCTGTCACACACACTCAGTCACACACACTATATCACACACACTCAGTCACACACACTATATCACACACACTCAGTCACACACACTATATCACACACACTACATCACACACACTAAATCACACACACTCTGTCACACACACTACATCACACACACTCAGTCACACACACTATATCACACACACTACATCACACACACTACATCACACACACTCTGTCACACACACTATATCACACACACTACATCACACACACTATATCACATACACTATATGACTATATCACACACACTATCACACACACTCGGTGACTTTAAGTGTTGCATTTAAATTGAAAGCTGTATTTTCAATGAAATCAACAGTTATGACCATTTATTTACAATTTTTAGAAAAAATCAGTAAGTAAGAAAATAAGTCTTTATTTTCTTTGCATTTTATTATATGTTATTGTTGACTTGAAAGTTTATTCTTTAATCCTTTTTTAGTGATTTTTATAATCTGCGTCCTGCTGCTGCAAAACGGGAGAAATGTTATTATTTTATTTGTTTACATTTTCTGAAGTGTACTAACATGTCAACATTGCACATCTTGACACTAAACCAGTATTCTTGTTTATTACATTTCTTTGTGAAAGTTATACTTTTAAAATGTGGTGGGGACAAAATTAGCCATTTCAAAAAAGATGTGGGGACATGTCCCAAGTGTCCCCAATGCAAATATGGTTGCAAACATAAACATAATTTAAGGCAAGGCAAGGCAAGTTTATTTATATAGCACCTTTCAACACAAGGCAATTAAAAGTGCTTCACAAAAATGGAAGACATTAAGAAAATGGCATTTAAAATCAGTCATTAAAGGAAAACATTTGCAAATAAAGTTAATGGGAGACGGCGTCTGAAATAACATTTTCAATGCAGGTACTAAGCTTGTAACGCATTATTTATACAGTGTGATATTACGTCTGCTTAAGTAAATAATAATACTTCTTTCATCACTGAGAAAACCTTAAAAAAAGATTGAACAGCGAGACAATCTGTGTTTGTATTTCCACATGTATATTTTTTTAATGCTATTTTATTTCTATTTGAGACGTTTACATTTTGGATATATATTTTAATTTCTCCAATGTACAATGCCTTGTCTTTTTATGCTGCTGCAACGCAAACATTTGTCAAATCGGGATCAATAAAGTACTTCTTATCTTATCTTATCGAACTACGCACTGATTCTGCCACTGCAGTACCGCTTGTGACCGTTCGGGGCGCTGTGGGTACACTCGGATCTACGAGGCGCACCGGTAAAAGCCGAGTGAACCGGAAACAGTTCTTAACGGCCCAACAGCATGTAGCCGAAGAGTTGATTTCATCCAAACAACTCGTGTTTTAACTTAAGCTATTTTAACTCTTTCTTTACCATTTCACACTTTTTTTATACGCTGAGAGAGAAGCCACTGCTCACCGAAGATGGGAGTCCCGGCGTTTTTCCGTTGGCTTAGCCGAAAATATCCTTCAATCGTTGTGCATTGTGTTGAGGAGAAGGTAAGGGATAGCATGTTAGCATGTTAGCATCTGCTCGGGTACATGTCGCATTCACGTTGGCGGGAACATTTTAACTATTTTTACCGTTTATAAATGCATTTTATTCATATCACAAGCTGATATGTGTTTTTTCTACTATTAATGCTGCGTTAAAAGTTCATTTTTGTTGTGTTTTTAATGTTTGTGTTCGTCACCGACGCCACAGAGACCCGGATGTTTGTGGTTTAATTCGTGAGATTGTAAACAAAACTGCGTGCTTATTTATTAGTTTGTTCCACTCCATGGCAATTATTATAAAACTGTATTGGTCCATGTGGAAAGGAGCAGGGAGAAGAAGATCGTATTTTCATCTCTGGAGTACCAACAAAAAACCTACACGTTATAACTTGTTTTAAATGAATGGAAATTAGTCTTTCGTTTCATCCTCTCTAGTCAACAGGGAGATTGTCCGCCATTTTCTGTTTTGAATATATATAACAACAATTACAAAACACTATATACATATTCTCAGTAGAGAAGACCTATATTCAGATGAGGAACTAGGCATTATACAATATACAGAATTGATAGAATCCTTGTTTTTTCCCACCTTTTTAAAGATTTGAATCCCTGTACACCCCATTTGGGATCAATAAAGTATCTATCTATCTGTGTATTATAACATGTGTACAATAGCTTGAAATTAAGAGTAAATTCAGCAGTTTCTTTATCGATAAGTCTCGATGTTTCACAATATCTTCTATGTCATATTACCCAGTGACTTGAAATCAATGTAGCATTGTAATAGCCCATCAGACAAGTAGGACACACCACTTTAATTTGGATTTTAGTGCTACAAAAAAAAATATATTCTTCATGAAAGATCTGCATTTTTGGGGGGAGAAATTCTCATAGCTTTTTATCAGCTTCCATGTCATGTGACCCAATGACTTCGGCTTTCAAACTTACCTCACCTTAACCACCTCTACTTTGAGCTGAAATACAATGCAACATCTTATACTCAAAGCATTGAAATGTTGTCTAGCTTTTGTGTTTTCTTCACGAAAGCTTAATTGTGCTCTTTGTCTTCACAGGGGAAAGAATGTAATGGCGTCTGCATTCCTGTTGATACGACGAAGCCTAACCCCAACGAGGTAGAATTTGACAATTTGTACTTGGACATGAATGGGATCATTCACCCCTGCACACATCCAGAGGACAAGTATGAAACACTCGATACATTATCTGTTTTAATGTACCAATAACTTTTAGCAAGTTGACTTCAAACGTAACGCTAGTCTCTGTTTCAGTGGATTAACTGCTGTGTAATAATATCTATGTATTAGTGTCTCTGTCCGTGGTGCTGAAGTAGCAGAGGGATTTGTAACTGTGACTCTTCCCATGAATCCAGACTTCTCTGATGGTTCAAACATATGCCAACTAGGGCTGCACGATATTGGAAAAAACTGACATTGCGATATTTTTTCCCCCTGCGATATGAAAAAATACAGGAATTGAAGAAAAGACCGTTTTTTGTCCCAAACCATCCTTTCTTGAAGTTTCATGCTATACAATTGGTATTTTTCGAACTATATTTAACCGGATGAAGGATTTTAGTCACGGACGTCTGGATCTTAAGTTATCAGAACAACAAGCTGAGCTAGCTCGGTTAGCAGCGCCGAACTGCCCTGGAGAAACACTTTATTCAGTGTTTTTACCTTTAATCTCCGGCTCCGTTTGCTTTGGAGATTTGATTGTGATTGGTGGTTTGCTGTCACTCACTCAAGTACCCCTGACATGAGAGCCGCGCAAGTTTTCCCTTTTGTAGCAAGCAGCAAAATAATTGTAACATGACGTGTTTGAGTTAATTTGCCTACTTAATATCGCACGTCCTAAAAAAAAAAAAATCGCACTCCCTGCGATTTGACTATCGCGCATATCACGATTATCGTCACAACACGATATAGCGTGCAGCCCTAATGCCAACTGATTAGTATTCTTCAAAATAACTTCTGTATAATCATCATTACATTAATAGACCTTTAAATCACAAGTGGCTGAATCCCTAGATTGCATTGCGAGTGATTTAAAGAAGTTAAATATCACCAAAAATGAAGTATTTGGTTTTTATAATCAAACCTGGATGTATCGTTTTAATAAAAGGGTTTAAAAGTTATACATTTGAGTGTTTTCCAATGGGATTGCGTCCTATTTATTGAATGTTTTAAGTTATTATAAAACAAGAGTCTGTTTTCCTTTATGCAGACAGGGAGTTTTAAAATTGTATTTGTTTATTTTTAGGGGGTTAAAACTGTGCCCATTATTCACATTCTGCCCTCTGCTGTCCACAGAGCTGCTCCAAAAAATGAAGACGAGATGATGGTCGCCATTTTTGAGTACATCGACCGCCTGTTCAATATCGTGCGGCCCAGGAGAGTTCTCTACATGGCCATCGATGGAGTGGTAAGTTACTTTCAATGTTTAAAAACCTGCATCCACAGAAAAATGTGGCTAAAATAAGGAAACACCTGCCAGAGAACCAAACATTTATAAGAGTTATAAACAGTGCAATGTGAGAGAATACAGAATCAGTGAACACTAATCGAGACAGAGAAACAGAGCATATTGATAATTAGGGATGTCCCGATCACCTTTCTTTGCTCCCGATCCGATTCCGATCATTTGATTTTGACAATCTGCCGATACCGATTTTTCCCGATCCGATCTTTATGCAATGCATTAAGAAGAAAAAAAAGGCGAAAAGCATTCAAGTTGTCCCTTAAACCCCACGTTCTCCACCACAGATAACGGCTGGTCATCCAACGCGATGAATTCAGCTATCTTGGCTGTTATTTTTTTGGCCTTTTCACTGTTCTGGGGCAGTTTCTCTTTCCTTTTAAAAGTCTCTGAAAGTGTTGGTTGTTTCAGTGCCGTTACCTGAGTGGCCGCTGTGTACTCGTGGTGTTTGTATTAGATTGGTCGTGTTGAACGTAGCTCTGTTCTTTCCACCACGCGGAACCTCCGCCTTGCAAACATTGCATCTGGCTGTTACACTGCCTTCGCTTTCAATTTTATAATACTTCCAAACTCCTGACATTTTCTCTGTCCCGACTCCCGAGGCACCAGCTGAACGTAGCCTCTTGTTAGCTTACTGCTACTATTAGACACTGCGCCCACTCTGTTGCCAGATTTGAGAGAAATAAGCAACCAGGTCTATGAAAACAAGCCCAAAAGAAGCAACACATACATGATGTGTCATTTTAAACCTCAGGATGACTTTAAGACGTGAAGATGGTCATTTTTGTTTTGTAACATTAAATAAAAAAAATATATTTTATATATAAAAAATTCCCGATCTTTTTCTCCCGATTCCGATCATTTGAAAATCACGTGATCGGCTCCGATCCCCGATCACGTGATCGGATCGGCACATCTCTATTGATAATAATACATGTTATTTATAAAGCGCTTTACAAGCAGGTAAAGAAGAAAAATAACAACCTCTTTAATGTCATCTGGGTTAATAAAAGCTGATATGTCTAATCCTTTGTTCTACACCACCAGGCTCCACGTGCCAAGATGAACCAGCAGCGCTCTCGGCGTTTCCGAGCCTCCAAAGAAGGAGCAGAGCTGGTGGACGAGAAGACTCGCATCCGAGAGGAGGTCATCGGGAAAGGTGTGTGTGATGTTTGAATGCCTGCAGATACAAAGAGTGGATGTTGACTTATGGCGCATTTCCACTGCAGGGCCTCGCATGGCTTAGTACGGTATAGTTAGGCCTTGGTAGGCCAGGCTCACTTTATGCTGCGTTTCCATTACAGTTTAGGAACTGGGGCAGTAACTATAGTAATGCAGTGTAGGCGGAGCCGTCATCTTCAATGCTGAAAAGGAATCTAACTTCGATAAAACTAACGTTAATATCTAGGCCGTCTCCGATACTAAACTCCGGTGCTGATAAGGCTCCGGTGAACGGCCGCCCAATCTTTTTAGGACTAAACCCCCCAGAATCTACACGCAAGATCACCGTAATCTGTTTAGGGGGGTGTTTACAGCGTGGCCTCTAACACCACGCTGCCCGTCGTATCCCTAGTTTAGGCACTCCAGCCACGGATGTCCGACCGCTAGGATAGCAGAACAGAGTGTGTAGTGTAGTAGGTGTTGGTGGGCTGGTAGAACCCCAGAGCAGTATCTAAACTGCCCCTGGAGGGGAAACCCTGTGTTATTGGGAGACCCCCTGGTAATTAGGGCAGCTTCAGAACCCACAATCCCTAACCCCACCCTCTCTTGATCCCCAAATATATCAATCAAAACAATTCAAATGTAATATCAAACACAGCCAGAGTCAAACATTAATGTCAGAGCAGTGATATCACCACATCAGCAGAGCATGTGTCATATTTCAACATCAATCAAAACCACATCAACCACAGTAACCAATATGAAACTATAGTTTAACCTTAGCAGAGTTTCTATTCCCCTTTTCAATTTCAAATCTCTCTTTCAGTCAGAAGCAGGTCACAACTGTTCAACTTTTAATTATTGAACATTAAAAAATGTAAGGTTTAAAAATAAAACGTAGCATCTTTTTATCAATGGTAAGCTTAATAGAGGCAGGTGAGGTAAAGGTCAGGTCTGACACGGCCACTTAAACAGCAGATCTGTCAACAATGCGAACCACAGAACCAACATTAGCTGTTAGCACTCAGAGCTCACAGCTCCTCATATATGTTCAAAAACTAGACAAAAGTGAAACAAGTACAAACCACAGACTGCCTGTGTCATGGTGAGTACAGTCGCTGCTTTATTTATGTCTGTAGGCCGTTGTTGTGAGTGTGGACGGTCGGAGCATATACTGCGTTAGCTTAGCCGATCTCCATTCAGAAAACACGCATTTTAAAAGGTTTCTCGCCTGCCGTCTGTCTGCAGACTTGACAAAGCATTAATTCATGGTTTTTACTAACCGGTATCAGTATGTTGTTACTTCGGCATCATTTTGAAACGTGTATTACAATTAAATCACGGTCAAATATATTCATCTTGTTGTAGTTGCCAGCGATTCCATCACTAGTTTAGCATACTCAGCCCGGTTGTTGGCCCGGAAAGAACCTCGATTTTTGAGAGCCAGGAAAAACTGTGAAAGTACCCGTTAGCCGGAACTACGCCTAGTGGAAACGCAACCAAAAACGGGCCGGGCACGGCACGCTTAAACGCCATAAATAGCTCTGATGAAACTGAACACGGCAAGACATTTTGATCTGAGCTCAAGGACAGGAAATACTGATTGTTTAGGGCAAATGAGATGAGGGAAAAAATGTGCGAATATTTGGTAATTTCTGTGTTTTTTGAGCAAATCCAGATTTTTAAAACACAGCAGGTGTACTAATCTTTCACTTTGGATGATACAATTTAAAACATTTAATCTAAAGTGTTGTTCTACTTCACATCTGTGGGAAGACACTACTCTATATCGGCGAGCAACTTAAAAAACCACGAGATGATTCAATCAAACAACTCTGGATATATGAATGAATCCTCCCTACAGTTTACAGTCTAATTATTCTATGCTTTTCTGGGTTTTTGTACGTTTATCCTACTTTTCCAATATCACTTAATGCTCCGTGTAAACTAACTTGTTGTTTTATTTCCTCTACAGGAGGTTATCTTCCACCTGACGAGATTAAAGAGAGATTTGACAGCAACTGCATCACTCCAGTAAGTGGCTTCTTGTTCTCGTCTCTCAAACTAACTACACTATCTGTTTATTCTCTGTTTGTAATGATGCCAAATTGGGAAAGAAACTCACGGAGGACGAGGACGAGCCTGATTTTCCAAGTGTTGTGTGTATTCTTTGTATCATCAGAATAACAGATTTGATCTTGTTTTGTCTCCAGGGAACAGAGTTCATGGATAACTTGGCTCAGTGTCTCAGATATTACGTGGCAGAGAGAATCAGCAATGATCCGGGCTGGAAGAACGTCACGGTAACTTCACTGCTCGGACTTTAACATACAGACTAAACACTTCGGAGCATAATGCTGGTATTGTCGGTCACTGTGATGACGTGTTGTGTTACATACTCTACCACGTATTTGAAGTGTAGTTGGTCGCCAAAAACAAGACATGACACACAATGTTAAAGAATAGTTTCACTGATAGCCATATATTTTTTTCATCAACCTTTCTATTGACATGGCAATAATACTGTCATGGTAGAATCATGCAATACAACTTCATACTTTTTAATATCATTACATTCATTGCATTTATTATAACCATGCACGCGGGAAGGGGGGGGGCTGAGGGGGCTGCAGCACCCCCCATCTGCGAGGCTCCACTAGCACCCCCCCCCAGCGCGTCACGGTTTCTCCGCTGCGAGGCTCCACTAGCACCCCCCCCCCCCCCAGAGTGTCACAGTTTCACCGCTGCGAGGCTCCACTAGCACCCCCCCCCCCAGAGTGCCAAACAGTTTCTCCGCTGCGAGGCTCCACTAGCACCACCCCCCCCCCAGGGCGTCACAGTTTCTCCGCTGCGAGGCTCCACTAGCACCCCCCCCCCAGAGCGCCACAGTTTCTCCGCTGCGAGGCTCCACTAGCACCCCCCCAGAGTGCCACAGTTTCACCGCTGCGAGGCTCCACTAGCACCCCCCCCCCCCAGAGTGCCACAGTTTCACCGCTGCGAGGCTCCACTAGCACCCCCCCCCCAGAGCGTCACAGTTTCTCCGCTGCAAGGCTCCACTAGCCCCCCCCCCCCAGAGTGCCACAGTTTCTCCGCTGCGAGGCTCCACTAGCACCCCCCCCCCAGAGCGCCACAGTTTCTCCGCTGCGAGGCTCCACTAGCACCCACCCCCCAGAGCGCCACAGTTTCTCCGCTGCGAGGCTCCACTAGCACCCACCCCCCCAGAGCGCCACAGTTTCACCGCTGCGAGGCTCCACTAGCACCCCCCCCAGAGCGTCACAGTTTCTCCGCTGCGAGGCTCCACTAGCACCCCCCCCCCCAGAGTGCCACAGTTTCTCCGCTGCGAGGCTCCACTAGCAGCCCCCCCCCCCCCCCCAGAGCGTCACAGTTTCTCCGCTGCGAGGCTCCACTAGCACCCGCCCCCCCCCCCCCAGAGCGTCACAGTTTCTCCGCTGCGAGGCTCCACTAGCACCCCCCCCCCCCCCCAGAGCGTCACAGTTTCACTGCTGCGAGGCTCCACTAGCACCCCCCCCCCCCCCCCCAGAGCGTCACAGTTTCTCCGCTGCGAGGCTCCACTAGCACCCACCCCCCAGAGCGCCACAGTTTCACCGCTAGGAAACGCTACTAGCCCCCCCCCCGCACCCCGAACTCTGACTGACTTCCCGCGTCCCTGATTATAGCCTTATATTTTGTACCCCATTAATACAACAGAACTTGCCTTTTGAACTTTGTTTGTGTTTTAATGTAATGCGCTGGTTGTTGACGTGAAAAGTGTTCATGTATATAACCTTTATTCACTTTGTATTTATCCAGGTGATTCTGTCTGATGCCAGTGTTCCCGGTGAAGGTGAACATAAGATCATGGACTACATCCGGAGACAGAGAGGTACAGTGCGAAGGAGAGCAGAAACAAAACAACACATCCTACAGTCAACAGCAACATACAAAACAAAACTAGCCTTACAAGTGCTTCAAACGTTCATAACATAAACGTGAATACACACGAGAAAAGTCAATATTGTGCATTAATTCTAGCTTTTCTCACACTTGAAATACTGTGGAAGAAAATTAACTTGTGCATGTTAAGACTTTGATCTGAGACTAAAACAAATACTCTACAAACACAAGCTGACACACATTATATTGACTTTGTGAATTTATTTTGCAGCTCAACCCAACCACGACCCAAACACACACCACTGCCTGTGTGGAGCTGACGGTAAGACTTTATATCATGCTCCTAAATGTGAAATAAATAAGATTATATAAAAGTAATTCATGTTCCAGTCTGAAGTGACCTTGATGTATTGTTTTTTGACTAGTTTCTAAGTCAGTATGTCTTCATTATTAACCCTTCTCTCCTCCTAATGTGTTGATGTTCAGCTGATCTGATCATGCTGGGCCTGGCCACCCACGAGCCGAACTTCACCATCATTAGAGAGGAGTTCAAACCCAACAAACCGAGACCCTGCGCCCTCTGCAACCAGGTCGGACACGAACTCAAAGACTGCCAGGGCCTGGCTCGAGAGAAGCAGGGAGAGGTGAGTCCAGGAGAACACTCATCCTTGTTTCACATGGATGAGATATTCGGTCATCACTGTGGCAAGAAGGGTTCTTAACGGTCCCCCTATTATACTGTTCTTCATCAATATATCACAGGTCTCAGATATATACAGAACCTGTCTCTGATTGGCTGAAACACCAAACAGATCATTGCAGCATTACCCATAATCCCCTCTGTTTCAGCCCTGTTTCAAAAGTGCTGATTCTGTGTCTGTAGCTTTAAATGCTAATGAGCTGCTGCTGGCCACGCCCCTCTGAGAGATGATTGGTTAAAAAGAACACAATCGTGCTCTAGGAGGAGATTCAAGTGATAAGGGGGGGGGGGGGGGGTTACCTTGGTTGCTGATTGGCTAAGCACAAGACAAAACATCGTTATGACATCATAAAGTGGGCAAAATCTGATCAGCTCATTTTCAGACAGGTTTTTATAGAAATGGATCAGGACAAAAAGAGAGAATCTTTTTTCCACAGAGGGGACACATGCTGATGAAAAAGAGACATGAAGAAGTGGATGTTGCATAATAGGTGACCTTTAAGATGCTGCCATCTTTCCACGAATGATATTTGATCCGTTGTGTTTCCCTCTCTTTCAGCACGATGAATTTGCCGGCTCGATGCCGGGGTCTGAGCAGGAGTTCATATTCATCAGACTCTGTGTGCTGCGAGAGGTAAGACTTTATCTCCTTTTGGGAAATAAATAATGTAATGGCTTCCTTCTGTGAATGTGGGATTGTCATGAAGGTCCATGTACAGGGTAGGGTGTCCGCGGGGTCTTAAAAAGTATTAAAAGTTGATAAATAAATTTAGCGAAAATGAAGGCTATTAAAAAGTATTAACCTGTTTCACGCCTTCCCCCCGGTACCGGGCGGATAAACGCGTCATTTGCAGGAAACAACGTCTAAGGAATCTTAATATTGAATAAAACTATGAATGTGTTATATCCATGTAACGGGAAGAAACTCAGCTAACTGATCTTTTTAAAAAAAAAAATCAAGAAAACCCCACAATGCTAGCACTCAGCCTCTGAATTAGCCTCGACGAAAAAACGTAACCTACAAAGGCACATAAACTCACTCAGAACTCCCTTATTACTTATCCTAGATGCACAACCAAACACTCTTTTTTGGTGTCCTGGAGACACTGAATCTACCGGTGCCCACCTCAACACTCAGTGATAAACATTCGCGACGCTATCAACGAAAGCGTACATCATCACATGTGGAGCTAAGAAGCTAAACACGTAAATATGGCTTACCTTGGTCAAAAGTGGTCTTCAATGGCATTAAAACGATAAAAAAACGATGCTGCAGTTAATCCATAGGTTCATCCTATGTGTCTGTGCCTTCTTTGAAATTATTTCTGATAATCCATAAGCAATACAACTGCGTTTTAGTTTCCAAACTCCAGAAGGAGACATTCCTCCAGTTTAGTTTCGCTTTCCACACGCGAAGCGGCAACATTTTTTCTTTACAATGTGTGTCTATGTGAGTCTCCTCCTTCGATTCTATTGGCTCTAACGGTCACAAGGGTATGTCAACCAACCAGATCGAGCAAGGGGGGCCAGAGATAGGTCAAATCCACCCAAATGACCCCAGATGGCCCAGTTTTTGGCTAAATCTCCTTAAAAAGGTCAAATTTCACTTGTTTTGCATCAATCTTGATACAGGGTACTTATTATATGTTGTACTTTGGATTCCTAAAGCTTTTAGTCTACTAACCCATCATCCAAGGGTAGTTTTCACTATCTGTAAAAAATAATTTTTGGACGGACACTATAATTTACAGTTTTTTACTATGTAAAATCTGAATTTTCTTTAAAATAAAAAACATTTATATTGATTCTGACACTTCTACATCCAACTCACAGGTTTATCATTACTTTGAGAAAAAAGATTATTAATTTAACCCTTTTAGAAGGGAAGATATGGTCATTTGTTCTGGGAATGTCATTTTCGAGCCTGAGACCTGAAAAACAGGCTCAGAGTGGAACAGGTTAAAGGGCATTTTCCAAGGTATTACATTTTGTAGCTAGTTTTCAATAAGTATATAAATGGTCCAAAGAGGTTGTATTCTACAGTCTGCCTGAATGTAATCATTGCGTAGGTGTGTAGTGTGATTCTGTGGAGTTTATTTATGGCATCCCGTTGGATTTGACGTCATCTGAACAGGACATCGCACGCTCACTGCTTGATAGCGCGCGAAGCTCCGTTTACGCCGGTTGTTAAACAACATCGTTACGGGGAAATGCAAGTCTGCGTCCAAATGGTTGGAAGATAAGGAGGAAGGACGATCAATACTGTATATAGTCAATGTGAGGTAAAGTGTGTCGCCAAGGTAACCGGTTAGAACTCCAAGTGGAGATGAGGTCTTAAAATGTATGGAAAGGGTCTTAAAGGTCCACAGAGAGTAGAACAAACGGAAAGTAATGAAATGTAAAATCACATGTGTGTTTTTTACAAGTTATTTAAAATACCAGCCCTCCTCCGGTCGGTTGTGTTTGAACTAAAGATTCAGATTCAAAGGTTTTATTGTCATGTAAGCTACAGTGTAGAAATGGCAATGAAATTCTTCTGACCTGAGCTCCTCCAACAACGCAACATATATAATAAAATGCAAATAAAAAATAGTGGAAGAAGTCTATATACATGTCAATAGAATATGATGTGTACAAGAACAGAATATGAAATAATGTACATTTAAATACGGTAACTAGACTGGGTATAAGAGCGAACATTGGTCTTTAGAGAGAGAAGCACCGTACAGATAACTGTTTTAATTCTTCCTCCATGTTTTCAGTATTTGGCTCGGGAGCTGACGATGGCCAGTCTGCCGTTTCCCTTCGACTTCGAGAGGAGCATAGACGACTGGGTCTTCATGTGTTTCTTCGTGGGAAACGACTTCCTGCCTCACCTGCCGTCCTTAGAGATCAGGTGAGCTCCAGGGCGATGTCCAAAATCGCAGTAAAACCTATGTTTGTCTAAATGCACAATATATATGTTAAAGTGCCGTTTCTTTATTAAGTTTTCGGTGCTGCAGAGTTCTGAAAAGTTGTATTCAAGAGACTGATCCTCTTAAAAGAATCCCACCATGATCCTTTTAGTACAATTGTCCACTAAAAGGAGAGTTATGATGCAAAAACGACCATTCCCTTCAATTATGTGTATCATATCGCATCTGCAATATCAGTCAAAATGATGTCAATTTGCACTTTTTCCAAACCGTGTAGTCCTATTTGGTTTGAGCTAAATATCCCAATTTAAAGTGGACCTATCATGCTATATTTGAATAATATAGTGTAGGACCATACCTATATAAGGCATATTTATACTTTTCAAAATACCAAACAGATCATGCATTTTAGCCATGCCTCATTTTGCTCAATTTGACATTTTTTAGATCTGTTTTAGCAAGGGCTGATTCAGTGAGAACAGCACCATCTACAGGCCTGGCATATGTACTACAACGTCTCCAGTGCTTTAGAACAGCAATGGCCGTGGCTGTCTCCTCCTGATTGGTGGAGTTGGCCCAATAGCCGTAGCGCCACCGTCCTGACGTCAGGACAGTGTTCAAATCTGGATCAGTTTTTATCAGATCCGTTGCAGCCCCTTTTTTAGAGATTTGGGTATGGAGAAAAATAGAGAGGGTTGTGTTTTCTGACACTTGGTGAGTTCCCTGGAACACCGGGGACACATATTCATGTAGAAAAGACGTACACAAGTGCATTTTGCATGATTGGTCCCCTTTAAAATGTACACTTAATGCCTGCCGTCCTTAGAGATCAGGTGAGCTCTAAGACAATGTCCACAATAGCAGTTAGCGCAATATTTGTTAAAGGCACAATAAATGTAAAAAAATAACCGTTTAGTTTTTTCAGAGTTGTTCCGACAAAATATTTGTTTGTTTGCTACAGATCCTCTTAAAAGAATCACACCATGATCATTGTAATACTATTGTCATCTAAAAGGAGAGTTATGAAGCATTTTTGTGCATCGTATCTTAATTGCAATATCACTCAAAAATGATGTCAATTAGCATTTCTTTCCAAATCCTGCAGTCCTTTGGTTTTTAGCTAAATATCGCAATTTAAATGTTACACTTAATAACTCGTCTGTCATTTTAACCGGAGATGTTTTTGTGTCTCACAGAGAGGGAGCGATCGATCGGCTCGTCACCATCTACAAAGACGTTGTGCACAAAACTGGAGTGAGTATTATCACCTGTTTGTGTCTTAAGTGTTTCCTGTTGTGGGTGATTTATCTTTTAAAGAAGCTCTTGTACTAATGAGAGGTGGGAGGTAGTGGAGTACAAATACTTCGTTACTGTACTTAAGTACTTTTTTCTGGCATCAGTACTTTACTCCACTACTTATTTTTCTGACGACTTTTTACTTTAAATTTTGAACACAAATACCTGAACTTTCTACTTCTCACATTTTGAACCCAAATACCTGTACTTTCTACTTCTTACATGTTGAACACAAATACCTGTACTTTCTACTTCTCACATGTTGAACACAAATACCTGCACTTTCTACTTCTTACATTTTGAACACAAATACCTGTACTTTCTACTTCTTACATGTTGAACACAAATACCTGTACTTTCTACTTCTTACATGTTGAACACAAATACCTGTACTTTCTACTTCTTACATGTTGAACACAAATACCTGTACTTTCTACTTCTTACATGTTGAACACAAATACCTGTACTTTCTACTTCTTACATGTTGAACACAAATACCTGTACTTTCTACTTCTTACATGTTGAACCCAAATACCTGTACTTTCTACTTCTTACATTTCCCAAACAGGCTGGTTCCTTTAGTTTGAATGTGTGTTTGGTGGCGTGATCATTATTATTTAGAGTCATTGCGTGCCTATTGATTTGAACACGATCCGTGTATCCATCATTTCCTGGTCTTCTCTAAAGAAGAGGGACCAATGAAAACGTTGTCATGTTGCCGTTGTTCAGCATGGAAACATTCATTAGCTAACAATGACATTATTGTTCTATTAATATAAAGGGAGGTCAGGTACTCTTTAAAACAGCTGCTAGCTATGGGTACTTTTTACTGAAGTACATTTCAAAGCCTCTTTACTTTGACTTGAGTAAAGAAGTTTAGTCAGTACTTCTACTTTCACCAGAGTATTTTTAAACACGAGTATCTGTACTTCTACTTGAGTGAAGGATGTGTGTACTTTTGCCCTCTGGTACTAACCTGTGTGTGTGTGTGTGTGTGTGTGTGTAGGGATACGTTACACACAACGGCTATGTGGATCTGGAGCGAGTGGAGTTGATCATGCAGGCGGTCGGCGTCGCAGAGGACAATATCTTCAAGAAACGCAAAGAGGACGACGTAAGATTTCTGCAGCTTTTCACAGCGAGCATTAAACACCAAGCTCAGAAAACATACAATAATTGATAAGCTAAATATATTGGAGTTTAAGGCTGTATCACGACTCTTCTGATAGGCCTATATCCCCTTGTTTTTAGCATAGTAACACACCTTTGTATCATAGTTCCTGAACTATAATAATAATTTAAAAATGTTTTTAAAGTAACTGTTGAAACAAGATCTCTCAGAATGCTGCATACTTACGAGTATTTAAAGTTCCAGTAAGGCTTCCTGTGTTATTACGACATGTCTTTTGGATTATATCTCTCAAAATAAAGAACTGGAAAACTATTTTGCAGGTTATAAATACTAAAACTGAGGTTAATAAAGAATACAACACTAAAAGACATACATACATCACATGATACACCACAGCAGTAGTGTATATGTTTCTATTGTAACCTTTTATTAATTGCTTTCTGTGATTCACACTTTCGTCTTTTTAGGAAGGCTTCAAGAGAAGAATGAAAGAGAAGAAGAAGAGGATGAAGGTGAGTAAAGCGATGATGATGAAGCTGGTATTACTTACCTGATTAACCTTGAGTTTATAAAAGGGAGCATCTCGAACAGAAACTCCAGTAGTAATGGACATAGTCATTCAAGCATGTTTAAAGTTGTTTTAAACAGTAGTTACACATCTACCAGATGTATCAAGCTCACTTATGCCGCATTTCCACTGCAGGGCCTACCACGGCTTAGTACGGTATAGTTAGGCCTTGGTAGGCCAGGCTCACTTTAGCTGGGGCAGTCACTATAGTAACGCAGTGTAGGCGGAGCCGTGACGTCATCTTCAATGCGAACCACAAAAACAACACAGCCGTTAGCTGTTAGCCCTCAGAGCTCACAGCTCCTCATATCTGTTCAGAAACAAGACAAAAGTTAAACAAGTACAAACCACAGACTGCCTGTGTCATGGAGAATACAGTCGCTGCTTTATTTATGTCTGTATAGGCCGTTGTTGTGAGTGTGGACGGTCGGAGCATATACTGCGTGAGCTTAGCCGATCTCCATTCAGAAAACACGCATTTTAAAAGGTTTTTCCCCTGCCGTCTGTCTGCAGACTTGACAAAGCATTAATTCATGGTTTTTACTAACCGGTATCAGTATGTTGTTACTTCGGCATCATTTTGAAACGTGTATTACAATTAAATCACGGTCAAATATGTCCATCTTGTTGTAGTTGTAGCCCCCTTGCCAGCGATTCTCTCTCTAGTTTAGCAAACTCAGCCCGACTCAGCCCTGGTTGTTGGCCCGGAAAGAACCTGGATTTGGAGAGCCAGAAAAACTGTGAAAAAGTACCCGTTAGCCGGAACTACCCCTAGTGGAAACGCAACAGAAAACGGGCCGGGTTTGGCACGGCGCGCTTAAACCGTGCTACGCGCTGCAGTGGAAATGCGCCATTACTTTGATCATCAGCAACAGATTATTTTGTAGTTGCGGTTGTAACGCCTTGCTGCACGCCCGTCTGTCCCAGTCATTCCAACCAGTTGCGCCTTCAATCCTCCCATAATCTCCATTCTCCAACATAAAACGGGCAGATTTCAAACCTGAATGGGAAGTGTGAGTCGGAGAGCGCTGTTTGGTTGAATGACATGACTCCCATTCTTCCCATGTAGCTGTCACCATGTTTCTTGTGGTTATTTAATAGCTCTTTTTGATCCACTGTTTGTGTACAGTTTTATTATGCTGCTGTGTTTATTGTATTTTTGGCACAACAATATCTTTCGGGATAAATAAAGTCTTATCTTATCATCGCTAACGCACTCAACGATCCTAAAGGTATATATTTGCTGACCCTTCCTCTGTTTTCCCTCAGAATGAGCGGGGTCCGTCCCACATGACCTCGGGTCAGTTTGCTCCTCAGGCTCTGGGGAGGAGAGACAAACCCGACGCCGTTAACAACGCCCGGCACCAGGCCTCCGACATGAGGATGCAATCCAACAAGGTGAGATGAGATGAGATGGAACTTTATTATCCCCTTGGGGAAATGCAGGCGTTTAGAGGTTTAAACAGAGGATTCACACGAGGTACAAAATTAAGACAAAATTTAATAAAAAATGAACAGTACAAAATGTTTTTAAGATAAAGTAACTGTTGCAAGATATCACATATAAACGTTGTTTATATTATTACCAGGTAGGTTGACACGTACGAGGAATTTGACTTGGTGTCATGGTGCGTACATAAAAGTAAAACACAGATGGCGAACTATTTTAAGAACACTATAATACCTTACAAAAAAACAAGGCAAAATATTGTAAAATTGAAAATAATAGTATAACTACAGCACGGTCACATGACTTCACGTCACCACCGCTAAGCTAAAGGAGGCTAATGTTGGGCTATAAAGGAACTACAGCACGGTCACATGACTTCACGTCTCCACCGCTAAGCTAAAGGTGGCTAATGTTGGGCTATAAAGGAACTACAGCACGGTCACATGACTTCACGTCACCACCGCTAAGCTAAAGGCGGCTAATGTTGGGCTATAAACGAACTACAGCACGGTCACATGACTTCACGTCACCACCGCTAAGCTAAAGGCGGCTAATGTTGGGCTATAAACGAACTACAGCACGGTCACATGACTTCACGTCACCACCGCTAAGCTAAAGGAGGCTAATGTTGGGCTATAAAGGAACTACAGCACGGTCACATGACTTCACGTCACCACCGCTAAGCTAAAGGTGGCTAATGTTGGGCTATAAAGGAACTACAGCACGGTCACATGACTTCACGTCACCACCGCTAAGCTAAAGGCGGCTAATGTTGGGCTATAAACGAACTACAGCACGGTCACATGACTTCACGTCACCACCGCTAAGCTAAAGGTGGCTAATGTTGGGCTATAAAGGAACTACAGCACGGTCACATGACTTCACGTCACCACCGCTAAGCTAAAGGTGGCTAATGTTGGGCTATAAACGAACTACAGCACGGTCACATGACTTCACGTCACCACCGCTAAGCTAAAGGTGGCTAATGTTGGGCTATAAACGAACTACAGCACGGTCACATGACTTCACGTCACCACCGCTAAGCTAAAGGTGGCTAATGTTGGGCTATAAACGAACTACAGCACGGTCCACATGACTTCACGTCACCACCGCTAAGCTAAAGGTGGCTAATGTTGGGCTATAAACGAACTACAGCACGGTCACATGACTTCACGTCACCACCGCTAAGCTAAAGGCGGCTAATGTTGGGCTATAAACGAACTACAGCACGGTCACATGACTTCACGTCACCACCGCTAAAATAATTAAAAAAAAAAAATCTTTTTACAATCAAAGTAGATTTATGTTCATGACTCAGCGGTGCAGCCATGAAACTGATTTTTTGTATTCGTTTATGTTCCTCCAGGATGCCGCTCAGTCCCTTAAGGCCTCGATGAAGAACGGTGGCAATGTAAGTCCTTTATAAATTGCCAATTTAATGATTTTTTTAAAACCCCTTTTTGATATTTCTATCAACTTATATACGTGTGCCATCATTAGGTGAGGTTTTTAAGTACAAAGCCCTTCATTTTGGGCTTTTCCAGGCAGAAAATAATACATTTCTAGCAATTATTTTGATAAAATTAATCAGCATATGGAGGATTTAGTTTGATTAAAGGCCATACTAAGTGTTATCATCTGTGTCTTCTGAATATTTGACAGCATATTTTAACTTTTTACGACACCTCACAATCTGCAAATCATCCACATTTGGTTTTACGCACGTTTATTCATCCACATTTGAGAGGTGCGCAGACATCCACTTGTATAGCTCACTGTATTTCTGCTGGATAAACATAATGGAACAATGCATTCTGTATTTATGTCATATAATAACTCTTAAAGGTCTTCTACCAAGTACAATATGACCCAAAATCAAAAGCCATTCTTCGTTAAACAACCTGTTAAAATCAAATCCTTGAAGAATTGTGAAAATGTGACTCACTCATATTTTTTTTTTGACGCCAGTGCATATTTGAAGTTAAATTGTGGCTGATGGCAGGTAACGGTGTGTTTTTAAATGTGGACGTCGTTTTTATGCTTCCTTTCATGGTCATGTCTTTCAATTTACCCCCGGAGCTGTTCAATGTCCCGCCGATGTAAAGCTTTACATATCAACACATCGAGCAGCAGTAGCCAGACGAACATTAGCACATGAATGAACGAGAGCACAAAGGCTTCACAAAGGAGGAAGGCTGCTTAGCTATGGTGGAGATTTTTATATTTTATTTGATTGCTTCCATCAGTTTTCTTTAAACACAAAGAGTTTCAGTGCAGAGAAAAATAGTTGGGTACATTTTTTATAATCATCCAAGTGGTTTTATTACGTTACATGGTACAGAAAACTCTCTTGCTATTATTTAAAATATCATTTTATATGTTACATTTAAGAGCATTAAGGTTCGTTTGAACAGCTTTTAATCCAATAATTATTATTTTTTTGCCGAAGATTAAATGTTTAGAGTTTCAATGATTAGTTAAGAAATCAATAAGACACTCAAACAACGCTCTTAAACATACAAATATTCACTTTTTAAGCAAAAATGCTAAAAAATCCTAAGTTTCAGGTGCTCAGTTTTCAGGGTTTACTGCTTTTAATTTTATGTAAAGTTAATAAACTATTATATTTAGTATTTGTTCTGTTAAATGGACAAACCGAGACATTTTAAAGTCATAATCTTCCATTTTAAGACATTTTAATGCACTTTTTACATATATTTTCTGACTGTTTTTTATAGGAAATTAGTTTGTTTTCTGACTCATACAACGCATTTAAATATAAAAATAGTCACTTTTTATGACAAAATGCTAAAAAATCCTAAATTTCAGTTTTCAGGATTTTTTGCTTTTATTTTTCTTTAAAGTTAATAAACTATTATATTTGGTATTCGTTCTGTTAAATGGACAAAACAAGACTTTTTTTATGTCATAATCTTGGGTTTTAAGTCATTTTAATGCACGTTTTTCATAATTTTCTGCCATTCTTCGGACTGTTTTCTGTAGGAAATTAGTTTGTTTTTTGACACTCAAACAAAAAAAATAGTCACTTTTTAAGACAAAATGTTAAAAAAATCAAAAGTTAACTTATATTTGTTCGGTTAAATGGACAAAACAAGACTTTTTTTATGTCATAATCTTGAGTTTCTAGACTGCCATTTATTTCTCACTGTTTTATAGGAAATCAGTTTGTTTTCTGACTCTCAAACAACGTATTTAAATATAAAAATAGTCACTTTTTTAGACAAAATGCAAAGAAATCCTAAATTTCAGCTGCTCAGTTTTGAGGCTTTTTTACACTTAAAGTTAATAAACTATTATATTTTGGATTTGTTCTGTTAAATGGACAACTCAAGTCATTTTAATGCACTTTTTACATATATTTTATGACTGTTTTCTACAGGAAATCAGTTTGTTTTCTGACTCAAACAACGCATTTAAATAATAAATACTCACTGTTAACCCTGAGATGCCCGAGTGCCTGGACCCTACTCTCTTCCATAAGTGGGTCAAAAAGGACCCGTATTAGAATAATGTGTTTTTATGTCATTCTGGTTAAGAAAAATCACTTGTATAATCTTTAGTATTATATTTTGGACTACTCACACTAGAAATATTTTATATTTAATTTTTCACTATTTATAATTCTAGACATTTTTTTTACATTTTGAAAAAAAACGCTATTCTGAGACCCTCACAGTATTCCAGTCCCTTTTCAAAACTCATCTCTACTCCTCTTGTCTACTCATAGCCCACCCCCCATCAATCCATGCCGGTTGATCAAGTTTGATAGTCCTATACCCCCCCCACCCTAACCTTCCCTTATATTGTAAAGCGACTGTGAGTCCTTGAAAAGCCCTATACAAATATCATTTATTATTATTATTATTATACTGACAGGTTTCAGATCTTGCTGTGTAAAGTAATCTTCCTGAGAGGTGTCACTTGTGATGTAGTCTGTGTGGTCTACAGTGAATGTATTCCTGACAGCAACAGGTGATAAGAATCAAAGGTTCCCAGAGGATCCCATAGGAAATGCATGCGGGTCATTTTTGACCCACTTGGGGTAGAAATACAAAAACTACAATTTCTTAAAATGTATAAAATTTAAAATTTGAATGGCATGATATCAAAACATGTTTTTTGAGGAATAGCTGGAATATGAAATGATAACATTTTTTAATTACAAAGATACTTCAAGAAAACCACCTCACCGGGTCAAAAAAGACCCACTTATGCATCTAAGCAAAAGTGCAAAAAAAATCCCTAGACATTTTTATGGCATAATTTTGAGTAATTAATTGCATGTGTTTATTTTTCTGCCGTTGTTTCGCACTGTTTTCTAAAGGAAATGAGTTGGTTTTCTGATGTGTATGTTCTTGTTTTCCTCCCCAGTCTGCAGGGCCAAGCGGCAGCACAGACGGCCGCGGGGTCAAGAGGAAAGCTAACGACAGTGACAGCGAGCCGGAGCCCGAAGATGACGTCAGGTAAACACATCTTAAATGTACACTCACAGTAATGTCATGTCGTATTTCTGTGTTGGACCCTGAAGGCAGCATCTCCCTGGTTCCCTCGACTAAAAGCCAATGGGATTTCTCCATGTGATTTTGATTTATTGCAGAAAATAATCTCTGTGGCAAATAAACTTTTAGGATACTTACACGTTTAGTTCAGCAGAATAATGTCCACATATTACTTTCTGATTATGAGGGACTAAATCCTAATGATCCTCACAATTGAAAAGGTAAAACTAGGGAAGTGTTTTTGCTGTTAATTTGCTACAATTTAGATAATAAGTTAATTGTCTGATCCATCCACTACGCATTTCAATATAAAAGTGGGTTTTTCAACAACGTAGCGAGGATATTGGAAATATAACCGTTGAATATGTGCCAAAAAAAGTCCTGCTTCTCGCACTTAAGAAAACACAACTAGAGCGATTCACTCATTAATTCCACAGTGCTGCAGAACAAGCTGTTTACACACACACACACACACACACACACACACACACACACACACCTCTCTCTCTGCTGAACAGCTCCCACTTGCCTCCGCACGTGATTAATCTGTGCAGAGAAGAATATTCCGGTAAATTCCTCTGTGACGCTCTCCTCAAAGCTGCTAAATCCGTCGGGCTGAATTGGTATTCATGGAGGCTTTTCCTCTCAAGAGCCGCTCTCTGAGGATCCACACACACACACACACACACACACACACACACACACACACAGAGAGATGCTCTGCCGTATTTCATTATGTGTGCACAACACACATCTACCCAGAAGTCAAAGCCATTACACTGTTCCTGCAGCGGAGAGGAAGTTAATGCACATTTCATTTCAGCCTATACATGCTCAGAGCAGAGCTTTAATAAGCAAATGCATCGTTTAGGTGCATCTACAAACATGTGATCGACTCATCCAACAGTCACGTACACTTTAGTGTTGAATACATTTATACCTCAAGGTCACAAACAACAGAAGTGATGGAGAAAATGATGTTTAATCCACTGTCTTGAATCCAAAGAGAGCAGTGTGATGCATCTGGAGCTAAATACTGTGTGAGGAGACGATGATGGGTAAAAGGGTCTTGTGTTGAATCCTGGTCTTGTTGTGAAACCCTATTATCATTATATTAATATTAATAATAATAAAAACTATAATGCATGACATGGAGCGCTCTTCACATTGCTCAAATGCGCTTTACAGGCAAATATATATAAAAAGGTTTTTATTAGATTTGAGTTTTAAATCATAAAACGTTGCGTATTTACTTTATTTATAGTTTTCTTTAGTAAAATTATCTTATATTGGTTCCCATAATCGCTGTGAAACTCCTATACAGAGAATACAATCATAGAATGCTTTACTTTACAAACAAATAACAATAAAATAAAGGGTGGCACTTTCAATAAAAACCAAATAAAAACCACACTTTATTTCAACCTTCACCTCGCAAGATTTCCCCCCAAGTAATTGGCAGTGTTGTAATGTCACTAAGTTCTTTTACACAAGTTTAAAAAGAAGAAGTACATACTCTCAATCCTAATACACACTATATATATTCCTCTTTAATCCTGCAGGTTGTGGGAGGACGGCTGGAGGCAGAGGTACTACAAGACGAAGTTTGACGTGGAGGAGACGGACGACGACTTCAGGCAGAAGGTGGTGCGGTCGTACGTGGAGGGACTCTGCTGGGTGCTGAGATACTACTACCAGGTAACACTCAAAACATTGGTCAACGAGTCTTTAATCACTACTACCAGGTAGGGATGGGAACGATTAATCGAATATTCGAATATTCGAAGCACATCCGTGTGTGGCGGCAAAGTATAGACATTTTGACAAGAGAGATTTAGTTTTGCCGGTATTCAACATATTTGACCAGTCATAGTCCGGTAATTATTTACACTCTAAGAAGAGTCCTACACAACAGACATGGCGTCAAAAAGGAGTAATGTGTGGAAATATTTCGACCAGGTTAGTGAGCGCGGTGTAGAGTGCAAACTATGCCAAATTAAACTTATATATATACATACTATACCTTGCTATACCCGCAACCTCCGTTCCAGCTGAGAGGGTCTTCTCTACAGCTGGCCTGATTGTGAATCGCCTCCACACATGAAAGCTGTAGGCCTATAGCTGTCAAACTGTGATCACCAGTTCAATACATTTGACAAATTCGACTTGGTTTCTATACTTATTTGAACATGTATTTATTTCCAAAAGTTTTTTTTTTTAATAGGATATTTACATTTCGGTTAACCGTTTTTTGGGGGGTCGAATATACATTTGCTTTCAAATTCCCATCCCTACTACCAGGTAACACTGAAAACATTGTTAATGACACAATGAACTGGTCAACGAGTCTTTAATCCCTACTACCAGGTAACACTGAAAAGCTGGGGCGGAAACACTTCAAATGAACTGGTCAAAAAGACTTTAATGATCAAGAGACACAGAAGCAAATGTCTCTCCAGCAACTACTCGCACTAAAGAGTCTGAACACGGCACTTTAAGACTGGTCGTCAAACTGCAAGATGATATCTCAACTAGCATTACATTCTTTGATAATCATAACTCATTACGCCACTCTGCGTAACTACTACCAGGTAACACTGGGGGGGGGGGGGAAACGCTTACAATTAACCTGTTAAGCCCCCGTCGGCGGGTCTTTTTTTTTTTCACAAATTAAAAAAAAAAAAAATGTATTTATACATTTTTTTTAATTTAATTTTGTTTCTTTGGATGGAATGAATACCTATGGTGATAATTCAATGTAATACATCATTATTATAGTCTGGTACCTGAAAAAGGTCAAATGGCACTGATGGAACCAGATGTACCCAAATGTGCCGAAAGCTTATTCCGCCTGGAACTGTTTTTTGCTAAATATCTCTAAAAAGGTCAAATTTCACTTGTTTTGCCTCAATCTTGATACAGGGTACTTATTATATGTTATAGTTTGGATTCCTAAAGCTTTTAGTCTACCATCCCATCATTCAAGGGTGGTTTTCACTATAAGTAATGTTTTTTCTTTAGGCGGAGGTAAGAATTTACCTTTTTTTTTTACTATGTTCCATCTGAATTTACTCTGACTGAGAAAAATCTATATTGATTCTGACACTTCTACATCCAACTCACAGATGTAACCTTGCTTTGATAAAAGAAATTATTCATATAACCCTTTTAGAAGTGAAGTTGTAGTCATTTGTTTTGGGCATGTCATTTTCGATCCTGAAACATGAAAAACAGGCTCGGGGCTTAACTGGTCAAAGAGTTGTCTTTTGTCTTCTGAGTCTTTAATCATCACACGGCGTAAAGACAGCAAATGTCTTGACACTTAAGAGTGTGCTTTATGAAAACATGGCACCTTCAGACTGGTCGTGATACGGAGAGGTGATATCCCAACTAGCATTTTGATTCTTTGATGATCAATATGAATTACCCCACTCTGCGTGTTCATTAAATGTACACAAAACTATCATAAAGCAAACTTAGTGGTGAAACGAGTGTCATCTTTTGTGTCTGTGTGGAAAACATTTCCAGGTTTTATTAAATTATCTACAAGAACACTGATAAATATTAACATTGTAAATCAACCTTGCATACATTAATTAAATGTACACTTTCATATATAATGAAGTGTACATTTTTACTTAATTTTCCTAGTTTATGTTCATGTACATTTTTGTATTTGAGATTTTTTTTAGACATTTAACTTGAAATTCTTACATGTGTATACATATTTATTTTAATTTTATTGCACATTCTTACTTGAACTTGTGTTTATACAATCCATTTTAGTTATTGAATCTGTTATTAAGCAATTTTTTTTTAATGGAACCGTCACAAAACCATGATTTTAGTCACAAAACTTACATTTTCAACTAAAATGATTGTTCAAATTCACACGAATGAGTGATTAAAAGCCAATATTATAATTATTTATTCCCCAGTTAGTGTTCAAGTGAAGCTACTCATCTCAGGATACTCACTCGTTCTGTCCCAAGATGCTAACGGGGGATCAGGGCTGTTTTCTAACAGAGCGACAGGTTTTTTTTATTATCCTGTTTTAAAGTCAAGAACTGCTTACTGTGGAGTGTCTGGACAAACAGCAGAGACCCCGCTATCTGCTCTCTATTGTTTGCAATGTGATTAAACCCTAAATAATTTCTATTGTTGTAAAATATTGATCTTTATCTTGAAATGAAGTCATCAGCGTCGGGTAATAAGAGGGTCCAGGGGGGGGGGGGGATTTGTGCTGATTGTGAGTTGTCTATATGCGACTCTCAGGGGGCCGCTCTGCAGGAATCCATTAATTCAGAGAGGGGGATGATTGTCACGCACACATCGCTAAATCACCAGAGACGGGTTTATCCCAAATACAGAAAGAACCAGAATGTCAGGTTTTAGGTGTGAAACCCCCCCGAGGGAGGAGGGGTTTTATTTGGGACGGTTCACGCATATATTTGTAGTTTATTTTAAATGTAAACTACATAAAGAAAGCAAGATGAGACGGCTGGATGTATTTATTTTCCCAACATTTAGAAAAGCTTTTAAAGTGACGGGATTGAAAAAACTATTGGATTTTCTTTTAGATTCAATCAAAATGTCATTTTATACAGATTTCAAAAGTAAACCACGTATAGCAGCAAAACTACTTCACTAATTGGTTTTAAAATAATATATAATATGTTTTCTAATTAATACGACTGGGTGAATAACAGCATCTTCAAATGTATTTTGAGTTTCTTTGCTGTGCCATTAAGTTGGCTTTATTCCTTTTTAAAAAGTGATATTTTCACTTATTAGATACTAGTATAGATACGGTTTATATTTTAAATAATTTAAACATTTAGATTTTATCATAATTTGTAGTTAATTTACTTGAGCTCAGATCTGTGAAATGATGAAGCTGTTTATCCATTCGCTGAGCGGCCATCTTGTCGCAGTCACTCCCCCCGCTCTCGTTCTGGGGGCGGGGCCTCTCCTCGTGGTGATGTCATCGACTCGGCGTTCTGCCGGGGTCGACCCGGATCCACGAGGAGAGACGACTCGACCCGAGCGCCGCGAAGACGAGTTGACTGCGCTGATCACAGCTGAGACTCATCAATAACACCAGGGGGTGGGTGGGGCTTATAGAGGGGGGGGGGTGGGGCTTATAGAGGGGGGGGTGGGGCTTCTGGTGTAGGCATGTGCACCTCAATAAACGATCACAGGTAGATCTCAGTGGGAGCAAAACAAAACCCCCTATTTAATGTATTTTATACAAATTAAAATACTTTTCTAACCAACACGGCCAGGCTTGTTAATTGATTTTCCGTTTCCTATTTAATTCCAATTATCTTTTAAACATCCCAACATCAGCCCTTAGTATATATAACAAGATATATATTTTCTGAATGGTTCTTGTGGTGCTTTATGGCCTTTGACCCCGCTGAACAAGGTCACGAATACATTTCTCCCGGAGACAAACCATGTGTTGGCATTACCATAAATGATCTGTGCGATTATTAAAAAGTGAGACCCTTTCTCATGCTAACGTCCCGTATTATCATCTGAATGAGCATCTTTGATAATAGAGCGCCGGGTTTATCTCACAGAGAGGGTCTGCTTGCATTGCGGGAAGTGAAGGTCGCGTTTGTTCATGAAGGATAAGTGGTCCAAACGCTTCATCTGCAGGGTTTCATTTCCACCGCTACTCTTCCTCCTCCTCTTCGTCACTCCCACATAAACACGTCTGATACACCGAGCTGTGGAGGGAATTAATCCCGATGCAAGAGGCTCTCAGCAGGTGGTGGAGGACGTGCTGTCTTCTCAACACACAGGGTTACTTTAATACTGTATTCCTTTATAGTAACGTACATTTTTTTTATTATCACAGGGGGTCCGCGGGGTCTTAAAAAGTATTAAAAGTTGATAAATCAATTTAGCGAAAATTAAGGCTATTAAAAAGTATTAAACACAACACACACACTGTAGTGAGAGACACACTACACACTGTAGTGAGACACACTACACACTGTAGTGAGACACCACACACACTGTAGTGAGACACCACACACACTGTAGTGAGACACCACACACACTGTAGTGAGACACCACACACACTGTAGTGAGACACCACACACACTGTAGTGAGACACCACACACACTGTAGTGAGACACACCACACACACTGTAGTGAGAAAGACACACACACTGTAGTGAGAAAGACACACACACACACTGTAGTGAGAAAGACACACACACTGTAGTGAGAAAGACACACACACTGTAGTGAGACACCACACACACTGTAGTGAGACACACCACACACACTGTAGTGAGAAAGACACACACACTGTAGTGAGAAAGACACACCACACACACTGTAGTGAGAAAGACACACCACACACACTGTAGTGAGAAAGACACACACACTGTAGTGAGAAAGACACACCACACACACTGTAGTGAGAAAGACACACACACTGTAGTGAGAAAGACACACACACACTGTAGTGAGAAAGACACACACACTGTAGTGAGAAAGACACACACACTGTAGTGAGAAAGACACACACACACTGTAGTGAGAAAGACACACACACTGTAGTGAGAAAGACACACACACACTGTAGTGAGAAAGACACACACACACTGTAGTGAGAAAGACACACACACACTGTAGTGAGAAAGACACACACACTGTAGTGAGAAAGACACACACACTGTAGTGAGAAAGACACACACACTGTAGTGAGAAAGACACACCACACACTGTAGTGAGAAAGACACACACACTGTAGTGAGAAAGACACACCACACACTGTAGTGAGAAAGACACACACACTGTAGTGAGAAAGACACACACACACTGTAGTGAGAAAGACACACACACTGTAGTGAGAAAGACACACACACACTGTAGTGAGAAAGACACACACACACTGTAGTGAGAAAGACACACACACACTGTAGTGAGAAAGACACACACACTGTAGTGAGAAAGACACACACACACTGTAGTGAGAAAGACACACACTGTAGTGAGAAAGACACACCACACACTGTAGTGAGAAAGACACACACTGTAGTGAGAAAGACACACACACACTGTAGTGAGAAAGACACACACACACTGTAGTGAGAAAGACACACACACACTGTAGTGAGAAAGACACACACACACTGTAGTGAGAAAGACACACACACACTGTAGTGAGAAAGACACACCACACACTGTAGTGAGAAAGACACACACTGTAGTGAGAAAGACACACACTGTAGTGAGAAAGACACACACACACTGTAGTGAGAAAGACACACACACTGTAGTGAGAAAGACACACACTGTAGTGAGAAAGACACACACTGTAGTGAGAAAGACACACACTGTAGTGAGAAAGACACACACACTGTAGTGAGAAAGACACACCACACACTGTAGTGAGAAAGACACACACACTGTAGTGAGAAAGACACACCACACACTGTAGTGAGAAAGACACACACACACTGTAGTGAGAAAGACACACACACTGTAGTGAGAAAGACACACACACTGTAGTGAGAAAGACACACAACACACTGTAGTGAGAAAGACACACACACTGTAGTGAGAAAGACACACCACCACACCTGTAGTGAGAAAGACACACACTGTAGTGAGAAAGACACACACCACTGTAGTGAGAAGACACACACACACTGTAATGAGAAAGACACACCACACACTGTAGTGAGAAAGACACACACTGTAGTGAGAAAGACACACACTGTAGTGAGAGACACACTACACACTGTAGTGAGACACACTACACACTGTAGTGAGACACCACACTGTAGTGAGAAAGACACACACTGTAGTAGAGAAAGACACACACTGTGTGAGAAAGACCACACACACTGTAGTGAGAAAGACACACCACACACTGTAGTGAGAAGACACACACACTGTAGTGAGAAAGACACCCACACACCGTAGTGAGAAAGACACACACACACTGTTAGTGAGAAAGACACACACACTGTAGTGAGAAAGACACACACACACTGTAGTGAGAAAGACACACACACACACTGTAGTGAGAAAGACACACACACTGTAGTGAGAAAGACACACCACACACTGTAGTGAGAAAGACACACACACTGTAGTGAGAAAGACACACACACACTGTAGTGAGAAAGACACACACACTGTAGTGAGAAAGACACACACACACTGTAGTGAGAAAGACACACACACACACTGTAGTGAGAAAGACACACACACACACTGTAGTGAGAAAGACACACACACTGTAGTGAGAAAGACACACACTGTAGTGAGAAAGACACACACACTGTAGTGAGAAAGACACACACACTGTAGTGAGAAAGACACACACACTGTAGTGAGAAAGACACACACACACTGTAGTGAGAAAGACACACACACTGTAGTGAGAAAGACACACACACACACACTGTAGTGAGAAAGACACACACACTGTAGTGAGAAAGACACACACACACACTGTAGTGAGAAAGACACACACACACACTGTAGTGAGAAAGACACACACACTGTAGTGAGAAAGACACACACACACTGTAGTGAGAAAGACACACACACACACTGTAGTGAGAAAGACACACACACTGTAGTGAGAAAGACACACACACACTGTAGTGAGAAAGACACACACACTGTAGTGAGAAAGACACACACACTGTAGTGAGAAAGACACACACACACACACTGTAGTGAGAAAGACACACACTGTAGTGAGAAAGACACACACACACTGTAGTGAGAAAGACACACACACACTGTAGTGAGAAAGACACACACACACACTGTAGTGAGAAGACACACACACACTGTAGTGAGAAAGACACACACACTGTAGTGAGAAAGACACACACACACACTGTAGTGAGAAAGACACACACACACACTGTAGTGAGAAAGACATTTAGCTTTTATACAGTTTAAACAAACTGATCAGGATTCATGCTGGAGGTTTTTAAATGTCAGCGTGTCCACGTTGGTCTGATCACACTGGATTTTAAGCTTTGTGCTGCGGGGGAAACTTTGTTGAGAAAAAGGGCAAAGAAAAGCTTTATTTCCTGACTGTCTGTTAGAGCTTTTATCTCATTTTGTCAGTCGGGAAATAACACAAGTCCAGTTCTTTAAAATGTTCTGAATCACAAAGGGAAAAGCAACGAATCACAAGGAACAAATATCCTATAAAATGTGAATTATTATCATTTGATAAGTTTTAGAAATGACAACAGAAATGCCTAAATAACTAACTAACTTACCCTCTTATCAAATGTGAGGATTTTGCTCATTGTCATTGTTATACTATCTTTAAATTGGGTATTTTAGGATATACATTTAAAGAAATACAAGTCTTTAAACTGTTGAATAAAACAGGAAAGGTTGTCGTGAGTTGTTTCTGTTTTCGGACGTTTATGTAATGAATTAAAAATCTTTAAATTGAAGGGGAAAAAAAACTCAAATTTGACGATGGCTTTGTAGAATTGTTGCTATCTTCAGGTGTTTTTATTAATAAATCTTTAAAATTTGGAACAAATCATGCAATTTAAAGACTGCTTTGTGCATTTCTCCGGTCATTTATGTAATAGACTTCATAGTAAATCAATTAAAACATTCAATATTTTATTAAGATAATTGTTATTTGCAGCTTTTGTTAAATGCACTGTCAGAATTGTTCTGTTCTGTGCTTATAGGTATGTTTTGTCAAAATACAAATAACCGATGCATCACATTTTTCTGACTTTCTCAGAGCGTTAACCGTAGCAAAAAATGAGCCACCACTTAATGATGAACATTTTAAAGCTGTATCGGTTAGGGATCGATGTATAAATGTCTTTTAGAAATTGAAACTACCAAACAATGCAAGTAATGGAAAGACAAATAAGATTAACAGTTTACTACTTATTTTGCGAGTTCAAATTATAGTTTTTCGAGCTTGAAATACTCCTTTTAAAACGTTATTGTGTGTGTGTGTGTGTGTGTGTGTGTGTCAATTTAACCTGTTAAGCCCCGAGCCTGTTTTTCAGGTTTCAGGCTCGAAAATGACATGCCCAGAACAAATGACTACAACTTCACTTCTAAAAGGGTTATATGAATAATTTCTTTTATCAAAGCAAGGTTACATCTGTGAGTTGGATGTAGAAGTGTCAGAATAAATATAGATTTTTCTCAGTCAGAGTAAATTCAGATGGAACATAGTAAAAAAAGGTAAATTCTTACCTCCGCCTAAAGAACAAACATTACAGATAGTGAAAACCACCCTTGAATGATGGGATGGTAGACTAAAAGCTTTAGGAATCCAAACTATAACATATAATAAGTACCCTGTATCAAGATTGAGGCAAAACAAGTTAAATTTGACCATTTTAGAGATATTTAGCAAAAAAAAGTTCCAGGCGGAATAAGCTTTCGGCACATTTGGGTACATCTGGTTCCATCAGTGCCATTTGACCTTTTTCAGGTACCAGACTATAAAAATGATGTATTACATTGAATTATCACCATAGGTATTCATTCCATTCAAAGAAAAAAAAATGTTTTCCGGTTATTTATGTAATAGACTTCATAGTGAATGATCAATATTTTATTAAGATAATTGTTATTTGCTGCTTTTGTTAATTGCACAGGTAGAAGTGTTTTGTTCTGTTAGGTATGTTTTGTCCAAAGTGTATCATCTTATCACCGTTGAAAAGAGAACTTGAATGTGTGTGACGTTAATGCGTGTGTGTGTGTGTGTGTGTGTGTGTGTGTTTCTGCAGGGCTGCGCCTCCTGGAAGTGGTACTTCCCGTTCCACTACGCTCCCTTCGCCTCCGACTTCAAAGACATCAAAGGGATGTTCGACGACTTCGAGAAGGACACTAAACCGGTAAAAAGAAACGAACACAAAACCTCTTCTCTTTGTTTTCTGTCTCTGCTCTTAGATCTCATCACACTCGAAAAAGTATTGGAAAGAATCTCTGATATGCAATCATGTAATTGCAATACAACAACAAATATAAAACACACTTCCATATGCATCTATTTTAAGAAGTGGGTTCTGCTTTTGCATTTAAACCAATCTGAAACATCCAATATTATTGTCACTACTTGATTTGTTTTTTCATGTTCAATATACATAAAAAGATCAGAGAGAATCAAAACAGTAACACCAAACATAAGACACGATACTCGCGTGTTGATGTTTCCATTGACCCTTAGGAGACCTTTGAGTCAGTTCGTTTTCTATCATGCCAAATGCACTTTTTGACGTCTTGTATACATCAATACGTGTCCCCGGTGACAGGAGACTCAAAGTGTCAGAAAATACAACCCTCTCTCTTTTCCTCCTCATTAGAATAATCCTTGTTAGAATAAAAACCTAACGCTGTAACTCTGAGTGTAAATGACTTGGTTCCTTTGTGCAGTTTAAGCCCCTGGAGCAGCTGATGGGAGTCTTTCCTGCAGCCAGCGGTAACTTCCTGCCCCCGACATGGAGGAGTTTGATGAGCAGCCCGGTGAGTCCAGAGAGAGAAGCAGGAGACCTTTTACAATCCAACGCTTATTACTCGTATTTTAAAGGGGACCTATTCTGCAAAATCCACTTCTTCATGTCTCTTCTACATCAACATGTGTCCCCTCTTCTTCATGTCTCCTCTACATCAACATGTGTCCCCTCTTCCTCATGTCTCTTCTACATCAACATGTGTCCCCTCTTCTTCATGTCTCCTCTACATCAACATGTGTCCCCTCTTCCTCATGTCTCTTCTACATCAACATGTGTCCCCTCTTCTTCATGTCTCTTCTACATCAACATGTGTCCCCTCTTCTTCATGTCTCTTCAACATCAACATGTGTCCCCTCTTCTTCATGTCTCCTCTACATCAACATGTGTCCCCTCTTCCTCATGTCTCTTCTACATCAACATGTGTCCCCTCTTCTTCATGTCTCCTCTACATCAACATGTGTCCCCTCTTCCTCATGTCTCTTCTACATCAACATGTGTCCCCTCTTCTTCATGTCTCTTCTACATCAACATGTGTCCCCTCTTCTTCATGTCTCTTCAACATCAACATGTGTCCCCTCTTCTTCATGTCTCTTCTACATCAACATGTGTCCCCTCTTCTTCATGTCTCTTCTACATCAACACGTGTCCTCTCTTCTTCATGTCTCTTCTACATCAACATGTGTCCCCTCTTCTTCATGTCTCTTCTACATCATGTCCCCCCTCTTCTTCATGTCTCTTCTACATCAACATGTGTCCCCTCTTCTTCATGTCTCTTCTTCATCAACATGTGTCCCCTCTTCTTCATGTCTCTTCTACATCAACATGTGTCCTCTCTTCTTCATGTCTCTTCTACATCAACATGTGTCCCCTCTTCTTCATGTCTCTCTACATCAACATGTGTCCCCTCTTCTTCATGTCTCTTCTACATCAACATGTGTCCCCTCTTCTTCATGTCTCTTCTACATCAACATGTGTCCCCTCTTCTTCATGTCTCTTCTACATCAACATGTGTCCCCTCTTCTTCATGTCTCTTCTACATCAACATGTGTCCCCTCTTCTTCATGTCTCTTCTACATCAACATGTGTCCCCTCTTCTTCATGTCTCTTCTTCATCAACATGTGTCCCCTCTTCTTCATGTCTCTTCTTCAACATGTGTCCCCTCTTCTTCATGTCTCTTCTTCATCAACATGTGTCCCCTCTTCTTCATGTCTCTTCTACATCAACATGTGTCCCCTCTTCTTCATGTCTCTTCTTCATCAACATGTGTCCCCTCTTCTTCATGTCTCTTCTTCATCAACATGTGTCCCCTCTTCTTCATGTCTCTTCTACATCAACATGTGTCCCCTCTTCTTCATGTCTCTTCTACATCAACATGTGTCCCCTCTTCTTCATGTCTCTTCTTCATCAACATGTGTCCCCTCTTCTTCATGTCTCTTCTTCATCAACATGTGTCCCCTCTTCTTCATGTCTCTTCTTCATCAACATGTGTCCCCTCTGTGTAAAGAGACTCTGAAAGTTTCAGGAACAAAGATTCTCTCTCTTTTTCTCCTGATCCATTTCTATAAAAACCTGTCTGAAAATGAGCTGATCAGATTTTGGCCACTTTATGATGTCATAACGATGTTTTGTCTTGTGTAACCATTAGCCAATCAGCAACCAAGGTAACCCCCCACCTTATCACCTGAATCTCCTCCTAGAGCACCATTGAGTTCTTTTTAACCAAATCTCTCTCAGAGGGGCGTGGGGAGGGGCTCCTTATTTTCATCTAAAGTAACAGACAGAGAATCAGCACTTTGGAAACAGGGCTGAAACAGAGGGGATTATGGGTAATGCTGCAATGATCTGTTTGGTGTTTCAGCCAATCAGAGACAGGCTCTGGATATATATGAGACCTGTGATATATGGATGAAGAACAGGATAATAGGAGACCTTTAAATAATCTCCTAATGAGCACATCTTCAGAGAGAAGCTAAACATAAAACATGCCCCAGGAATCATCAGAGCAACGATTCAGAAGGTCTTTTAAAATGGGAAAACCTAAAGATATGTTTGGATATAAAAAAACCTGCAACAGATCTGCGAGGAAATAAACAACTCTGAGCGTTTTGACTCGATCTTCGCAAATAATCTGCCACTTAATCATGTTAAAATGTGTATTTTTAAAGCCTACTTTTGTATTTAAACGCTTCTTTTTCACTCAGGATTCTGCCATCATCGACTTCTACCCCGACGACTTTGCCATCGATCTGAACGGCAAGAAATACGCCTGGCAGGGTGAGTCGCTTCCCTCCAAATAACTCTTCTTTAAATCAACCTTTGAGAAGCCCATAAGTGGTGGAAATGTGCCTTTTTTTAATATAAACAAACCTAATCAAATGGTTTTTTAAAATGTTTTAATTCATCCCTAGATAATCCACTTTTCCCCATGCACTGTCATTCATATCGCATGCTTGTTTCTCATTGGATGGCACTTTTAACTTCCTGTATCTGTGCTGTTATTTTTGAAGGAGTGGCCTTGTTGCCGTTTGTCGATGAACGCAGACTGTGGGCGGCTCTGGCGGACGTTTACCCCGACCTCACTACTGAGGAACGTGAGTACAAAGACACCATTTAAATGAACTTACTATAACTAAATGTATGTATGTGATGAGGGGATTAGTGTTGGATTGATTTTAAGTTTTAACAAGCGTCTGTCATGAACTTTGCAATCTAACACACAGACGGCAGTGGAAGAGATGAGATGGCACATTGGTAGAACATGTTATTTATAGTCGACATTATTCAGATGACATTGATTTACTATATACATGTACGTCTTCTTGCAGAGAGGAGGAACAGTCTTGGCAGCGATCTGATGTTTGTCGGGAAATCTCACCCGCTGTTCGACTTCATTCACGAACTCTACCGCACAGAATCTAACGAGGTAACGACACACGAAACAACACGTTCAATTCAAATCAAAGGGACCGCGTTGTACCGTCTTTAGAAGTAATTATTGTTGGTTATAACAAAGCTTTGAAACTGTGGACGCACTTTTAGACGGGGAGCCACAAAGGGGCTGATGGGAAATGTAGTTTTAATGTTGACATGTTTTGTACTTTACTTGAGTTACACCGTTATACAAATCAAACATCATATCGTTTTATAGATTAAGCTAAAACCTTTATTGATGTCTTGGTGATTTCTCACAATCTCAGCAGTATACCAAGATATTTAAAAATACTTTCTTGTGTATTTTCATGGAAATATTTGTGTACTTTTAAGTAGGCAGCCTATCGTACTTTCTCAAAAGTCCAATACAACGTCTTACGGTACGTCCACACGGCAGCGTGCGTTGACGCTTGCTGGTGGGCGTGTCTGGAGCGCGACCAACAACCAATCACATTAATCTCCCGCCCCGGACACACAAGCACGCAGTTTGATTGGCTAGAGCTTGTACTGGCATATGATTTGATTGGCTGACGCTTCGACACTTGAAAAGTTGAACTTCTCAACTTGGAAACGTCTCCGTTGAAGCACGCGATGCTGCCGTGTGGACGTACCGTTAATGTCTTGTTTTTACATACTTTGAATACTGAAACATTCACTTCAACATAAAACAGAGAAAAGCAAGAAAACGTCATATTTCTATATTAAAAAAAAAATAAGCATTTTCTGGCTTTTTTTTAAGGAAGAATTGTTAAAAAGATGATTGGGTTATGAAAACAGTTGCAGAGTTACTCTTAAGTAAACTTTCTAATGAAGGAACTTATAGGTATTATATGTATTTAGTTTGATTGAACTTGGTGGTTCAGCAATAGAGAATAAAACACCAACAACTTCACAGTACATTTGATGAAGTAGCAGCTAGTTTTCTCAGTATATTGTTTAATTGCATCTTTAAATCAACATTTGTTTAAGGATATTGTAACTGTTATGCAGCTGACTCTCTCCTCTCTCAGCTGCTCAGCCTGTGATGAGAATAAAAACAATAATAATCTTCTGTGAATCGAACTTGCTGCATCACTCCTCTGCAGATGTGTCTCTGACGCTGAGCAGGTGTCGCCTGAGTCGGATTTGTTCTTGTTGATTATGCATTTTGCAAACCAAAGCAAATTGTTATTGTTACTCATATTTTTCCTAATGAGCACATCTGAAGAGAGAAGCACAACTTTACAGACTTTTAGAGTATATTTGCAGCACAGTCACTGCTGGAACAAGTTCAACATTGAATAAAATGGACTTTAAAGAGTAGAAAAAGTGACAATAATGACCGAATAAACAAAAGAAACGCCGTCAATGAAAGATATCAGAATGGAAAGACTTCATCTTATTGAGAACGTACATATTATCAGTGACTTCGAAGCAAATTAAGCCCAAAAAACGCCTGAATACATTTTAAAAAATGAACAAATCTCCATATTTTACTTTATTTTGGTAGTTTTTTATCATTAACTGTATTTATGTATGTAAGTCATGAGTGTGTGTGTATAGATGCTTAAATATATACAAAAAATGCAGGAAATGATATTAATATTTTGATATATTTCTATATATCTTAATATTTATTATTTACCGTAAGAAAAAAATGTGATGTCCAAAATAAGTCAATAAAAAATTGAGAAATATACTTTTTTTTTTTCTTCTGCTGGTCATTTAACAAAATCCTAATTTATTAATTGATTAAAACTTCCATATTTTCCTCGTTAAGGACACTGAGATCCCTGCAGAGCTGTGCCATGGGATCCAGGGTTTATTAAACCTTGACGACAAACCTATTCTACCAGATCAGTAAGGACGCTTTATTCTCACATTTTGATCTCGTGTTCTGATGTTTTTAACAAACTCTCTGATGCTCTGATCCAACATGGCGACCCCTCCTCCTCATTAACCTTTATTTAACATTTATTCTTCAGGCCAGTGACGTCCCCCATCCCAACGCTGCGAGACATCGCACACAACAGCGCCATCGGGTGAGAAGCTCTCCCATAAATTGTCTAAAAGCAGACGTGATAAACGTATTTTTAGATGTGTTTTCACAGGGTTCCCGCGGGGTCTTAAAAAGTCTTACATTTCATAATCTGAATTTAAGGCCTTCTCCAGTAACGCCTAGGTGTTCCTGTTATTTTGTCTATCCATTCTCTTTCAATACAACCTGTTATTGAAGCATATAAAAACATTGGAAACAAACACAGAAAACCTTATGTATGCATTGTTTATATCGTCTCAGTATACAGTTCTTAGTATACACATACATATACTTATATATTTTTCGGCCACCTTTCTTTAGAATAATACACATTTAGAGGGAGAAAAGGCAGTCAGGAAGGAGCATGTGGGGAAATAACAGGGTGAGGAAGACGAGGCAGGTTGAAAATGACAACCAGAATAATGCTCCACAAACTCTGAAGATGTGAGCTAATGGAAGAGTGTTTGTTCTCGTTGTGAAATGATTTGTCTTCTTCTCCTTTTCCAGAGTGAAGTTCAGGGATCCTGCCTTCGAGAAAGACTTTGTGTTCAAGGCGGTCCTCCTCTCCGGAGCAAAGTGAGGGGTTTTTCTTTATTAAACTTCATCTCAGATATGATTTACCAAATGTTGAAGCCTTTTTGTCTCAGGTGTTAACATAGGAGTTCATTTAGCACCTCATGTCGTCTAAAAATAACATGAAAAGACCTAAAATAATTATTCCTGTCTGTGGTTCTCAGGCTATTAGTTCCTACTAAAGAAGTACTTTAAAAACACAAATATATACATTAATTATTATATCTGTAATTTCCCAAAACAGCTGCTCAATTTAGGTTTTATCAAACAATTGGATATTTAGCTTTTGATGGGGACTATTTTCAGCGGCGGATTGATACACATTTGGTGCTCTAGTTAATTTTTGTTGGGAACTATTAAAAACAAATATATATAATATGATTTAAAACAACTTTTCTATTGCATAACGAGAAGAAAATATTCATTTTTCAGTTTCAGGGTCAATTATGAAAAACATTTTGCAGGTTTAAGTTGGTAATGACAGTATTTCTTATAACGTCTAAAAATAACATGAAAATACCTCAAATATGATTTCAGTCTGTGGTTCTCTGTGGTCTGTGGTTAGTTCCTACTAAGGAAGTACTTTTAAAAACACAAATATATATACTAATATTTTATGTGTAATTTCCCCAAAAAGCTGCTCTGTTTTTATCAAATAGGAAATTGTGATTTTGTTGGGACTATTTTCAGCAGCGGATTGATACAAGTTTGGTGCTCTAGTGATAATTTGTTGGAACTATTTTCAGCGGCGGATTGATACAAATTTGGTGCTCGAGTGATAATTTGTTGGAACTATTTTCAGCGGTGGATTGATACACATTTGGTGCTCTAGTGATAATTTGTTGGAACTATTTTCAGCGGTGGATTGATACACATATGGTGCTCTAGTGATAATTTGTTGGAACTATTTTCAGCAGCGGATTGATACACATATGGTGCTCTAGTGATAATTTGTTGGAACTATTTTCAGCAGCGGATTGATACACATGGTGCTCTAGTGATAATTTGTTGGAACTATTTTCAGCAGCGGATTGATACACATATGGTGCTCTAGTGATAATTTGTTGGAACTATTTTCAGCGGCGGATTGATAATAATAATAATAATATATTTTATTCATAGAGCTTTTCTTGAAACTCAAGGACCTTACAGAGTAAAAAAACCAAACGTTAATGACAGATTTTAAAAGCAGTTGATGGATGATGGAAAATGACCGCCCTCATCTCTGTGATTTCACATAAAAATGTACTTTAACTGTTGTTGTTGTTGTGTCTTCAGGATGCCCAATGCGGTGCTGAAGCCCGGGGACTGGGAGAGAGGGAACAGACAACCATGGAGACCCCAAACGGGCTTCAACCAGCACCGACAGCCGGCCCACCTGGACCAGTCCGGATTCAGAGCTCTGGGGTAACTTCCTCTCTTCATATCTATCCAACAGCAGTCTCTATCGATGCTTCATTTTCGTTCTCTTTGATCGAGGAATTTGGGTTTAGGTGGTTATTGTTTAGGCACAGATCTCTGGAATAAACACACAAAGCGTATATTATTTTACTAGGCTCTAATGTTTAAAGGGTCACACTGAAACTACAGGTCGAACAACTCAAAAACACAACGTTTCCTCACCGTCAATTTTAATATTTTGTAGTCTAACAGTCATCTGTAGACACTGCCAGACGAGGAAGTGCGAAAATACTGACTCATTTCAGGGTTTTAGGACTGAATGTCACTTCTTTTGTGATAATTGTCCCCCAAGATATAGTCTTTCAAATAAACACAGCAATTAGTAAAAATTAATTGTAATTTTCCTCATTTTTTGGAGCTTATAAACCAGCAGAATCATTTAAACACACACCTGCTTGTACCCCTCCTGCAGTTTGTGATATCATATTAAGACAGTATTAAACAACGCCAGCAGTGACTCAGTATTTAGATTCGTGGCGGACACAGTTCAGTATTTTAAAACAGAAGATGTGTTTAAATGTCTGCACCCCTCCCTTTCTCCACGCTCCCCATTAAGCAGCCGTGCTTGATTGTGATCTAAGCTGCGCACTGTGATATTATCATTAAGGAAATGTGAATAATTGAACATCTGGCTCCGTGCGACTGTGGCGTGTTTGGGAATTAATCATGCAGCAGGATGAGGAAACTGACTGTAATCCAGTTTTTGGGGTTTTTCTGCTAAATAAGACTTTAATTCGGGCAGTTATGAGGCTCGATGGGGCCAAACAGGCAGGTGCTGAGAGGAGGGGAAGCGTCTTAAAGGAAATAATCTTTTATCGTGTTGCTTTGATTTGATTTCATTCACTGAGGGATTTATTAGAAGCCAGTGATGATGGAGACTTGTCTAAACAAATACAGAGAACAGTAAAACATGAGTATTTTCTTTGTATATTAAGTGTTTTTTATCTAAATGGGTGTCAGAATAATGAATAATTCACACGTTTGAAGTAGTGTCAGTCGATTAAAATATTTAATCGCGATTAATCGCACATTTTTAATCTGTTCTAAATTTACCTTAGAGGAATATCTTTCAAGTTTTTAATATTCTTATCAACATATGCTTTATGCAAATGTTAGTTTATTCTCTCTCTCTCTC